>NW_020954619.1:6640321-6715339 GCF_900497805.2 Vombatus ursinus
CTTATATCTTCCCTCCTTACAATCTCTGTAAGCTTCTTGAGGACAAGGGCTCTCTTTTCTTTTTGCCTCCAGCACTTTTCTTTGTACCTCCAGCACTTAGCAAAGTACCCAGCACAAACTAAGCACCAAATATTTGATGGTTGCTTTGCCTCGTCTATGAATTGGGTTCACTACAGATTTATGTTATCTGATCTCTTCTGGGCCCTCATTGCTTAAATTAGTGTTATTTCTCTGAGCTCTTAGGATCCCCCCTCCCTCAAAATAAATAGGAGAATTGATTGTGTTCTTGCTCATTTTAATTCTTACTTTTTATGTCAAATGCCACTCCAATTAATTATTTCCATGATAGATCATTGTGCAGGAGCATTGGGTACCTAGCAGCAGCTAGCTGGACCAGTGGATAGACTGCCAGGCCAGAAGAAAGGAAGACTCATCTTCCTTAGTTCAAATCTGGCCTCAGACACTTATGTGACCCTGGGCAAGTCACTTAGCCCTGTTTGCCTCAGTTTCCTTATCTGTAAAGTGAACTAGAAAAGGAAATGGCAAACCACTCTAGTATATCTCCCAAGAAAACCCTAAATGGGGTTACAAAGAGTCAGACATGACTAAAATGAGTAAATAATCAAATTAACAAATGACTAAATAAACAACTATAACAACAAAATGAATGTTCACAGAAAGGAGAGAAATGCATAAAATTTATATATCCAAATGAAATTTATTGAACTATATTCTTTATAACCAATTAAAACGTCAGAAGAGCTAGAGATGGGGTATGTCATAAATACTGAAGTCTATGCCCAGAACAATTTGGGGGATAGGGACTGGAAGGTGTTTATCAGTTCAAAAATGGCTTCCCAATTTTTTCCCTTTTGTTGTTGTTTGGTCCTTGAAGAAGACCAAATGACATCATGATGTTGGGGTCAAGGTACAGTGTATTCAACTGTGACTGATCAGTCTAATATGAGCTTGGAATGCTCTGTCAAAGGTCAGGCACAAATAGTCCATGTGAACATTGAGGATGGAGATGTCTCTAGATGTGTACATCTCGTATTTCTTTTGTACTACTCTAATTTTGCTTTGCTCATGGAGCACAGTGCCTTCTTTGATGTGAGTATGGCATGCTAAGCTGTCCTGTGCCAGCATCTCTCATATCTCACAATTAATATAAGTTCTTCAGAGAGACGTTGAGAGTGGCTTGCGTAGCTTCTTCTGACATCCATGTGAATGCTTGCCTTGTGTGAGTTCTCTGTAAAATAGTCTTTTAGGTAAACATATGTTTGGCATTTGAACTACATGGCCAGCCCACCAGAGTTTCACTCTCTTCAGTAGAATCCCTTTTGTATAAGAAAAATCCCACTTGGAGTTTTGAATTGATCCAACCATCTAGGAGAGCAATTTGGAACTATAGCCAAACGGCTATAAAACTGTGCATAACCTTTGATCCAGCAATACCACTACTATGTTTGTATCCCAAAGAGATTTTTAAAAAAAAAAAGGACCCATTTGTAAAAAAAAATATTTATAGCAGCTCCTTTTGTGGTAGTTAAGAGTTGGAAATTGAGGGGATGCCCATCAATTGGGGAATGGCTGAACAATTTGTGGCATGTGATTGTAATGGAATATTACTGTGTTACAAGAAATAACAAGTAGAATGATTTCAGAAAAACTTGGAAAGATATGCACAAACTGATACAAAGTGAAGTGAGCAGAACCAGGAGAACGTTGCACATAGTAACAGCAACACTGTATGATGAAGAACTGTGACTTGGCTATTCTCGTAATGCAATGATCTAAGACAGTCCCAAAGGACCCATCACGAAAAATGCTATCTGCCTCCAGAAAAAAACTGTTGTTGTCTGAATACAGACTGAAGCACGTTATTTCTCTCTTTCTCTTTTTTCCTTTCTCTTTCTTCTTTCTTTCCATCTTTCTTTCTTTCTTCCAGTCTTTCTTTTTTCTTGCACAAAATGACTAATATGGAAATGTTTTACATGATTGCGCATCTACAACCTATATCAGATTGCTTACCATCTCAGGGAGGGGGGAAGAAAGGGATAGAGGGATAGAATTTCAAAACTTAAAGACAGCCAAAGGTTAAAAATTGTTTTTACATGTAATAGGGGGAAAATGAAATATTATTAAAAACCTCAAAAAAAAAAAAAAAGGACATAGTCTAAGACTTCATTTCTAAAGAGAAAAAAGAAAAGAAAAGAAAGATCCCACCTGGGATATGTGTTAAAGATATTTCATTAGTTTTTTTTCTCTTCCCAGGGGCTGTATGTCAGTGATTGGTGAGAGAGGCAAGGTGTTATCTGTTATCCCCAGTGCCACATCTGTATTTAGGGATCTTTCAGTATTGTTATTGGTTGACATTGTGAAGTAGGAGAAAAGGAATTCAGAAGAGAGTCTGACTCATCCCCTTTATAGTCTTCGGACCTGTTCTCATAGAGATAGGACTGTGCTTTTCATGGCCTTGGTTGAACTCTGGAAAAATTCCCAGAGCCCAGAAGCACATCCGTTATACAGGTGGTCATTAGCTTACAACAGACCTCATTGCAAACCAAGCACAAAGATGCCATACGTGGTGGCCTGAATTACTGATTTAACTCTTAATTTACTAGAGCCAGTCTCCAAATTTATAAAGCATGCTACAGTATAGTAACATTCATTAACACTCACCCAAGACCTTTTGTTTAGTACTTGATGTATTATATTGTCTTACAGCTATGAGATGGGCCAGTAGGCCGTTGCCAGGGGCTAGATAGAACAGGCCCTAATGTACTTCTACATCCCCATTCTTTTGCTATCTCATTACCCACAGCATCTGTTCTTAACTTTCTCTTCTCAAGCCCCTTATATTACTCACCTCCTGACCCCTTAGCAGAAGACCTGTCCTCACAAGTGTGCTGAAAAAATTGAGGCCATTTGTCTGTCATTAATATCCCCTTCTCCCCAGTTCCATATTTCAGATCACTTCAAGATTGTCTCCAATCTTCTCCTCTTTTGCTCCAGTCTCAGATGATAAAATGAAGCCTCTCTGGCCAATGCCAACCCCTTACTTTTTGGGCTTGTTCTCATTCTTCTCCCAAAACCTCTGGTAGCTTATTTCTTCCATCATCCTCTTCCCAAAATTTTTCTTTTCTTTAAAATAAATTTTTATTGATATTTTCTATTTATACATTTCCTGAATTTCTCTCTGTATTATTCCTCTTTTTCCTCACTCCCACCCTGAGAACTATCCTATATACCAAAGAATATTTTAAAGGAAAAAAAAGAAAGAAAAAGAGGCAGAATCAGTTGGTCAATAAACATTTATTAAGTGCCTATTATGTGCCAGGCACTATGCTAAGTGCTGGGGATACAAAGAAGGACAAAAAACAGTCCCTGCACTCAAGATGCTCACAGTCTAATGGGTAAGACAACATGCAAATAACATGCAAAGAAATGCAATATATACAGGACAAATTAGAGATAATCAGGAGAGAGAAGGCCCTAGAAGAGAAAAAAAATCAGTAAAATCTATCATTACGCCAAAAAAGTCTGAAAATACATGCAGTATTTCACACCTGAAGACCTCCCACCTCTCTGAAGGATTAGTAGGGAAGGATCTTTTTATATTTTTTCTTTAGGGCCATGCTTGTTTTTTGTAATTCTGCAATATTCACTTTTTTTGGGGGGGACAAGGTATTCGGGGTTAAGTGACTTGCCTAGAGTCATACAGCTAGTAAGTGTCAAGTGTCTGAGGCTAGATTTGAACTCAGGTCCTCCTGACTCCAGGGCTGGTGCTCTATCCACTGTACCACCTAGATGCCCCTAGCATTCACTTTAATATATTTTATGATTTTTTTTCTTTTTATCTTTGTAGTCATTGCGCATAATGTTTGTTTGTTTCTTTGTTTTGGTTCTGCTTACTTTACTCTATATCAGTTCATGTAAGACTTTCCATGCTTCTCTATATTCATCCTCTTTGTTGCTTCTAACATTACAGTAATTTTCCATTGCATTCTTGTATCACAATTTGTTTAGCTATTCCTTAATCGATGGACATCTATTTTGCTTCCAGTTCTTTGCTACCACAAAACTGCTGTTATAAAGATTTTGGAGTACATGGGGGACTTTCTTTTGATCAATGACCTCTTTGGGGTATTGTCTCCCTAATTTTTCACTTTTTCCTTATTCACTGGCTCCTTCCCTGCTGCTTACAAACATACCCCAGATCTCCTCTATTCTTTTTCTTATTTAAACTTTTCTATTGTCAGTTCTGAATTATTTCCTTCCTTCTATCACACCCCTACCCACTGAGAAGGCAAGAAATAGGATACCCATTATACATATGAAATCATTTAAAATATTTCCACATCAGATATGTTGCAAAAAAAAGCAAGAAAAATAAAGGAAAAAATATGCTTCAATCTGCACTCAGGGTCTATCAGTTTGATTTCCTCCATCCTTAAAAAAGTCTTTACTTGGCCCCATCTATTATTCCTTCAAGCTCTCTTCAAGGGTACCTTATGTCTCTCCTCTTCACAGCTAAACTTTTAGAAAAAACTATCCATATTCTTGCCTCCACTTTTTTCACCCCCTATTTACTTTTCAGCCTCTTGCTATATGGTTTCTATCCTCATCACTTGACTGAAATTGCTCTCTCCAATGTCACCAATAATCTCTAAATTTGATGACCCTTTCTCACTTCTCTATAGTGATCCTTCTCAGCTTCTCTATAGAGTTTGAAACTGTGGATCATTTCCTCCTGGACTTCTCCATCTTTTGAGTCTTCATTATACTTCTCTACCCTCCAGCTTAATTGGTCTATTTGCTTCTTCCTTTATATGACATTCTATCTTTCCCATTGCCATGCTTTTGAACTGGCTGTCCTTCATGTCTGGAACATTTTTCCTTCTCCTTCTGTGTCTTGGAACTCCTAGCTTCTGTCAATGCTCAGTTCACTTGCTACATCTTTCAAGAGGTTTTTCCTGATTCCTCTGTTTGTCTTTTCTTCCTCTCCTTTTCTTCTCTCTCTGTGAAGTCACTTGGTATTCATTGTGAATATATCCTTTATTTGTTTCTCTGTGAGTATGTATTCCTTCCCTCTCTCCAGTAGAATATAGAATCTGTCTCACTTCTGTCTTTGTATCTTTAATGCTTAATAGCTCCTGGCACACAGTAGACATTTAATAGTTATTGGTTTGATACATTTTGACAAGGAGCAGGTAGGTGGCACAGTGGATTGAGTGCCGGGCCTGGAGTCAGGAAGACTCATCTTTCTGAGTTTGTGTGACCCTGGGCAAGTCATTTAACCCTGTTTGCTTCAGTTTCCTCATCAGTAAAATGAGCTGGAGAGGGAAATGGCAAATTACACCAGTATCTTTGCCAAGAAAACCCTAAATGGGATCATGGAGAGTCATATATGACTGAACAACAGCAAAACATTATGACACAGTGTAGCACATATTCTGGGGCTACTTCCCTAATTGTTATTTGAATTGGTGGGCCTGGGTCTCCAAAGAATGACTGCTACTTACTTTCAGGGTGTTGGGGGTAACCCTGGGAACCAGGGTTTCCAGTCCTGCTGCTCACAAGTCCCTTCCAATATGCTGCTCATTGTTTATTAACCAATAGCTTTGATTCACTTTCTGCCAACATATTTATTAAGACTGTATAGTCTCAGACACTTGAAACTTACTAGCTGTGTGACCCTGGGCAAGTCATTTAACTCTGATTGCCTCACCAAAAATCAAAACAAAACTAAACAAAAGCAAAAAAGACTGTATAATAAGAATAGTTGGTACCAGGGATGGTAGTGCATACTTGCAATCCCTACTACTAGAGGAGGCTAAGGATGGTAGATCCCTTGAGTTTAGGAGTTCTGAGCTATAGTAGGGCTAAAAGGTAGTTGAGTGTCCTTACAAAGTCTGGCACTAATAGGGTGAGCTTTTGGGATTGGGAGCCATGAGGCTGCCTAATAAGGAATGAATTGGTCCAGATCAGTAATAGAACAGGTCAAAGCTTCCATGGGTGAGATAGGAAGACCCAGTCTCAAAACAAAACAGAAAAAAAAATAATTGGTAGCATAAAACATTCCCCACATACCAGAGGCACATATTTCCCTCGCACAAATGAGGTCCCTAGGGAGAGTAGGCCAACTTAGAGTACAACGGTAGCAAAGCACACCTGTAAGAGAACACAGGTGGCCAAAGGGTTAACTCATAACTTCTGGTTACTAGAAGTCTTTTCTTGAAACCAGAGCTGGTATTCTTCTCTGGTACAAGAGGTCCTACTCCTTCAAGTTGCTTCCTCTCTTGGGTGGTTTTCTTTCTCTATCTCTTTTGGTCCTCAGGGTGTCTCTTTGTCCTATCTGGATGCATTATGTCCTACTGGGATAATCTATTGGATGACAACATCACTTGGTGGTGGTAGGTGGGGGAGGAAGAAACTTTGCATGCCCCCCCCCCCCAGGTGATTCTTTCTCAGGGGCTTGTCTCAAACTTCAGTCTTCCAAATTGGAGCTTTATCACGAGATTTTCATTTTTATATTTAGGCAATTGGGGTTAAGTGACTTGCCCAGGGTCACACAGCTAGTAAGTGTCAAGTGTTTGGTCTGAGGCTGGATTTGAACGCAGGTCCTCCTGACTTCAGGGCCGGTGCTCTATCCACTGTACCACCTAGCTGCCCTGACTTTTTTTTTTTTAAACAGAGGCCTAGAAGTATGTTGGATTCTTTCATCCAATCACAAGGTTTCCTCTGTGATACTTATTAATTTTACCTTCATCCAGTTATGAAAGCAATAGTCCTTTCAAATTGGTGAAGGGCTTGTTTACATCTCTTTTATATTTTAAGTTGAAAAATGATTCAATCCATGGGTCATGGTCTTCTATGATTAATTGGTGGTGGTCGTGGGCTGTGTGTGTAATGTAACCTTTCCTTTGCAAAAGTAAAATCAAACAAATTAACCAATGAATAACAATCAGAAATATATTTGTTCTGTGTCTTCCCTAACCCATAGAATTGATCTAAAGTGTTTATATTATAAATCATGCCCATATTGTGTCTTCTCTATCTTAATTATTTTTCTTTTGGGCCTAGGATGATGATGGCTTGGGGAGAGAGATTGACAAAGAGGTTCCTGATAATTATGGTGCATAGGTGAGATTGATTGTACCTCTTTTATTACCCAGAGTCTTGGGGAGTGTATGCAGGAAACTGTGAGATAAGATAGAGGGGATACTGGATCTATATATAGTATAGGACTGGTTACTCTCCCATCTGTCACTGCCCGAGATTGTGACTTTTTGACTTTGATGCGGGTGACTGTTTTGATTGTTACTACTTTGTTACTGACTTTGATGCAGATGACTATCAGGGAAGTTGACCTTGCTCATATAGGTGTCTACAAGTAGCAGCTACCATTGAATTCTACCTGAGGTGGACTGGACAGGAAGAGACAGCCACTATTGTCTACTTGAATCCTGACTTGAATGGATGGTGAGCAAGAATGTTAGAGGCCTGCAGAGGTGACCAGATCTTAGAGCAGAAACAGGGGCTAGAGTGAAAGGAGGGACAGAACATGAAGACTGACAGCTGTTGAAGATCCATCCCATTAGGTAATGAGCAAGGAAGAAAAGACTGATTTCTCCCACCCCTCTTCCCCTGCTTCTCCTTGTAGCTGCTGATCTAAAGCTGGGGTTCCAGACAAAAACACACAAATTTTCCATTATTCCTTTCCCAAGAGCAGTGGGTACATGTAGCTCGGGAATTTTCTCAACCATACCTGACGATATAGAGGGAGAGATAAGTGTGAGGAACTGTGGGAGATGGTGAAGGTGAATAGTTCCCCACAGGAGTGCTTAACTTATTCATTTTATTTTTAATGATAAATAAACCATATACCCAACTGGGTCAGCCTGGTGGCAGGAAGAATGCCATGGATGGGGGACACCTTACACCTTTGTTGTCCCCCAACACTACCTCCCCAGGCTAGCACCCAGAACCCATCTATGCTGCTTGACAGCTCACAAAGCTTGGATGAGATGGGAGTCAACAACTCTTTCAGTGAGATGGAGAAGCACTAGGCCTTGTCACCTGCCATGCCACTTCTTTCTAAAGTTCCCCAAGTGTTACTTTAAGGTACTCAGAACTGTCATCTAACCTACTGATATAACCTAAAACCACTGCACATTTTCATCTTCCCTTGCTTCTGATCCCTTAGAATTTTCTGTACCTTAACTTTCTTTTATGTGTTGCCTCCCCCAATTAGACTGTGATCTCCTTGAGAGTAGAAATTGTTTTACTTTTCTATTTGTTTTACTTTTCTATTTCTATCCTGAGAACTTTAAGCACAGTGCTTGGCACATGGTAAGCAATTAATAAATGCTTTCTTTCCCTGATTCATTCATTTGTTCATTCATTCATTCATTCAATATCTTAGTCCTGTAAATGTGAAGGGCAATTACTTAAGAGAGGAGAGCACAGATATGGGGTGGGCTCTCTAGAGTTGCCACAGGCCATAGATTTGCTGATTTTTAATAATATAGTAATTAATATTTTGAGCAATGTTCCACTGAACATTCTAGATCAGAGGTGTCAAATATGTGACCTGGGGGCTGAATGCTGCCAGTAACACTGAGTAGGGCCAGAACTGTATTAAAATGCAATTGGGAAATATTTAACAAAGTAAACAAAAATGCAATAAAACATAGATAACATCACATTTTAAAACTAAGTTAATATGTAGCCCACAGAGACCCTTATGTTTGGTTTATTTGAGTTTGATGCTACTGCTCTAGATAACTCTGGAACCAACCAGTGGCAGTGATAGTGGTAGTGGGGAGATGCTCAGGGAGTTTGGATTGTTTAGCACAGGTTGCTGTAGCAAGAGATTTTCCCTAGTCCTTCTCATCCGTCCATTGCTAGTGCCTTCCCTTTGAGAGTGCTATATGTATTCTACATATGTAGATGTATGTACGTACACATAAACGTAGATAGACAGTTGTCTTCCCTATTAGAATGTGAGTTCCTTGAGGTCAGAGAACATATTTTTGCCTTTCTTTTTATTTCAAGTGCTTAACAAAGTGCCTGGCACATAGTAAGTGCCCAATAAATGCTTGGTGAGTAAATGAGTGAGTGACTGCAGTGTAGATTTATCTATGAGAGTAGTGCTGAAGACATCTGCAGGTTGGGTGCCCTCTTGTGGCTATAAGGGACACTGAAGCTGTTTATGTTTCTCCCATATGCCAGGAACTTAAGTAGACACTGTGCTGCTGGCTCAAGAATTACACTGCCTAATATGTGACTCAGATTTTACTCTCTTGCTGGATAATTAATTTAATGACACACTGCCTTTTTGTAGTCATAGGAATGGCAGCACATATATTGATTTGCATAGCTTATCTCTGGAGGATAGAGGAAACGAGAAGAGGCAGCATGAGGTAGTAGAAATTGGTGTAACTAATTAGATTTAGTTCTAAACCATGAGTTCAAATATCATTTCTACCATTAATGTGACTTGGAGCAAATCGTTTAATTTCTCTGGGCTTTAGGTTCCTTGTCTGTAAAATGAAGGGATTTGACTAGATATTGCTACAATCCTTTCCAGTTCTAGATCCTTTGATCCCTACCCTCATACCCACACCCCACCCCCGTTCTTTCCATCCTTCAAAGTTGCTGTTCATAGCATAGGAAAAGTTGAGGCCACAACTCCCTTTCCTTCCCCCCAACCCCAATAGCCATAATGTTTTACTTTTGCAAGAGGTGCTATAATTCTCAACTTGTATGGTTCCTAGGGGTCTTCTGCCTCTATTATGTTATAGTACTTCTGGAGCAATATGGAAAAAAGTTTGCTTTTCTGTTTCTAGAACATAAAACATCAATGCTGTAGGAAAAAGGGGAGTGCTTGAACTTTGATTTACCTTGGATAATCTCTGAAGCAAGAAGGTCATTTCTTGGAGGATACTTGTTGATTGAATACTTCTTCATCATGACTTACAGTGCAAAAGTGAAAACCTGAGCAATGTGTTAGTGGATCTAGTAACGAACATTTATCAGTGAAAGGACTTGGGGTATAGTCAATTGATCCAAGCAAAACTGGGTGTAGAGTGTGGCAAGACACTGTATTTTTAGGCTTGGAAAGTCTGAATGGGGAATTTATATTAAGCAGTGAGAAGATGGTGGGGGAGAGAAGTGGTGGAGGAAGGGGAAAGGATATGTCAAGGAGCACATCTGGAAAAGTATCCAACTTGGAGGGAGGAGTGAGGGAGAAGTGCCAAGAAAGGTCTCTGAAAGGTGCCAGAACTTAGTTCTGCCAAGTTCCGGGCCAAGTTCCGGGATGGAGAGCCCTGCCTATCATCACTGCCAATGTGATTTCTGCACGTGCATAGAGAGAAAGAAAAAAAAACAACACCCATACCCCAAACCTTCCTCTGGCCTCTGCTGGAGATTGTGTTACATTCTGTAGGGAACTGGGAGGTTTAGATGAGTACTATGCATTGTTAAGAAAAAATCCAGTGGCCGTGGTTGAAGACAATGCCATCTATTGAGGAAATAGGACATAATGAGTCAGTAAGTCCACAGGGAAAGAAAGACAAGGAAACAACAGGCATTTCAAAAGAGCACTGGAGGCTTAATTGAAAGATCAAGAAAAATATCACTGAAGGATTATATATCTACAATAGAAGGTCTCCCCCTCAGCATGTACAATTTTTTTAAGAAACACAGCCATGATAGAAATCTCAGAGAGATTTATTTTAAAAGGTCGACCATTGAAAATAACCTTTTAAACAAAAACTTGGTGAACTTCAACCTTTCTGGTTTTCTTTCTTTCTTTCTTTCTCTTCCTTCCTTCCTTTCTTTTTCTTTCTTTCTTTCTCTTCCTTCCTTCCTTCCTTTTTCTTTCTTTCTTCCTTCCTTCCTTCCTTCCTTCCTTCCTTTCTTTCTTTCTTTCTTCCTTCCTTTCTTTCTTTCTTTCTTTCTTTCTTTCTTTCTTTCTTTCTTTCTTTCTTCCTTCCTTCCTTCCTTCATACTCAACTGGCATTTCATCAGGGAGAAGGCTAGTTAGGAGGTCACCAAGGGCCTGCTCAGAGAGTTACTGTTTGGAATACCCTTCAAATACAAAGCCTTGAGACACCCCTCTCTTCACCTGTAATGTGACCAGATTGGGTATCTCATCACGTCTGAAGTTGGAGCTTCTGCCCCAGCCCTCACTGGATCTCTACCCCGATACCTCTTGCTGCCGTCCACTTGGATGTTCTGCAATTAACTCAGATTCAGCCTGTTGGATTAAGCCCAGGGGCTACTCTTGAAAACCGATGTCATTTCCTGGAACCCTTAACTCTTTATGGCTGGGCCATGACCCTTTTCCCCCAGGCTCACAATTGGGGTACATCTTACTCCTTTACCTTCAGTATCAGTCCGTCACCAATTTGACTACTCTATTTTTCCTTTCATTAAAAAGAAAAAAGATCTGAGGGTTTTAGTGGGCTAAAAGTACAACACAAGTAAGTAGTATGTTGTGGTAACCAAAAAAATCCGATGCGATCTTGGACTGCATTGAGAGGTAGAGTTTCCAGTAATATGAAAGTGGTAGACTGCCTGAATTCTGCCTTGGTCAGGACAAGTTTAGAATTATTATGTTCAGTTATGGGTACCACGGTTTAGGAAGGATATAGATAAAGTGGAGATTATGTAGAGGAGGGTGACCAAGATGGCAAAGGGTGTTGAGTCATGTGTGGATCAGTTGAAGGAACTGGGGATATTTATCTTGGAGAAGAGAAGATCCAGAGGAGATATAATAATTGTATTCAAGTATTTGACGGCCTATAGTACGGCCAAAGCATTATACTTACTCTGTTTGTTTCTATAGGGCAGAACCAAGAATGACGTTTGGAAGTTGCGAAGAAGCAAATATGGTCTTGACTTCAGAAAAACAAAAACAAACAAACCTTCTCAACAGTCAGAACTGTTTAGAAGTGGGGTGGACTGCCTTGGAAAGTGGTATGTGCCCCCATTTTGGGGGTCTCCAAGCAGACGTTATAATAGTAAGCATCTGAGGTCTTGCTGGATTATTTCTTTTAATTCTTAGAGAATGAATTCAATATACTTATTTTGTAATTTTGTATGTTGTTTTTTTTATAATTACGGGTAGAATAAACTTTTATATTTTGTAATTATAATTATACAATGTAAATTTTGATTTAGAACTTCTCTGAGTAAAAGTTATTATAGTTATTATAAGTGCTTTATGAATAAATCTAAAAGAATATTATGAGTAATATTGATGTGGTTTAGGGGTTCAGAGGTGCTGGGACCCCAAAATCACAACCCACGGGTCCTGCCCAAAAGAATTCGACCTAAACCTTCTTTCAGCCAAAGGCAAGGTTTATTAGAACATCTGTCATATTGGGCAGACTCTTAAGGAGTCTGAACGTTCGTAAACTATTGACTAGATTATAAGAATCTGACCAGTGGCTAGATTTTAAGAATCTAAGCAGTGACTATGATGGGGTTGGGATCTGAACCTCAGAAAAGAAAAACCTTGGACTTTCCCACATGGCCGAATCTCTAGCGTTAGCCTGAGGCTATAATCCCATCAACTGGCCTTTCATTGTGGCTACACCCAACCTCCCAATTCTGTTAACCTAGCTTGGCCTTCCTTTGTTTTACCTCCCTATGTATGGCCCCCTGGCCATTTCCCACCCTTAATCCTAGCTAGGCTCCATTCTCCCTTGGCCACAGAGGTCCAGGTCCCAGGAGTTCTGTTCACCCCAGCCTACTTGGCCACTCCTAGATCCCTCCCACAGTCTTTCTGTATATAAGGTCCATCTTGCCTCTATTAAGATGCTCTGATTCTTAGAATCTAACCACTGCTCAGATTTTGACAATCTAGCCAATGGCCCACAGATGCTCAGATTCCTTAAGAGTCTGGCTGATATGGTGAATCTTCAATAAACCTTGTTTTTAGCTGCAAGAAGGCTTGGGTCGAATTCTTTCGGGCAGGAGAATTTCAGGACCCCTAACCTCTAGACCTCATCAGCTAGATTTTAGGAATCTGAGCAGTGGCTAGATTATAAGAATCTAAGCATTTTAATGGAGACAAGGTGGACCTTATATACAGAAAGACTGTGGGAGGGACCTAGGAGTGGCCAGTAAACTGGGGTGAACAGAACTCTTGGGACCTGGACCTCATCACCAAGGGAGAATGGAGAAATGGCTGGGGGCCATACATAGGGAGGTAATTGGGAGATTGGGTGTAGCTACAGTGAAAGGCCAGTTGATGGGATTATAGCCTCAGACGAATGCCAGAGGTTTGGCCAAGTGGGAAAGTCCAGAGTTTTTCCTTTCTGGGGTCTAGACCCCAACCTCATCAGTATGTTGTTACCCTGGGAGTTCAACTTTTTGTTTTTTCTGAAAGAGATTCATGGAACAAAAAGAGTTGAGGACCATTGGTTTGGAGGAAATTGTACTTGATTTCAAATCAAAGAATCTGGATTTAAATCTCATCTCTGCTGTTTATTATCTGTGTAACCTTGGGCAAGTCACTGACCTCTTTGGGCTTTAGTTCCCTAGTCTCTACAATATGGAGGTTGCACTAGATGACCTCCAAGCTTGTGTCCGGCTCTGAGCACAATGATTGTCCATTTGCTTCAAAATGACATTACTATGAGGAAAGAAGAGGTCTGTAAATTCCTTTCCTGTCTCCCTATTTGGACCTATTTGGGTAAAAATTGAGGCAAAATGGGCAAGTGGGTGGTGACGGGGATAGGGAGAGAAGAAGGAGGAAAGAACACCTCTTGCTGAGCCTGGAGAAGGCAGGCCCTATTTCTAGAGACTATCTGAAATATATATGGGGTTATTGAAGCTAAGGCTGGCTTTTAAAAGCAAACTATTTTTAAAGTTGAATTCCATTAAGAAAGAAACCAGCAATTATCACCTATTTACTGACTTAATCTTTCTGTCTCTGGCTAGAAGGTACATCATCCTTCACCTTGTAGACCAAAGAGGACAAGAGACATGCCCAAGACGCACTTTATGCTTCATTTCAAATGGGGAGATGTTTAGGGATGTGTGTGTAGAATACAAAGTATACAATATAAAAATAACTTAACAGAGGGCTTAAATGAAATGATTCCAAGTTATACTTACTTGAAACAATTTCTAAGCCCCTCCATAATGACTTTTAAAAAACCAGACCTGTGATTTTATTGGCATAAGGAGATTTCAGTGAGGGACTGACTCTGTTAATGAGCATGTAAATCTATGCTCTGCAATGTTGTTGTTGTATAGTCTTAGACAGTTGAGAGGGGAACTGACCCTCAAGGTCACAGAACCAGTTTGTGTCAGAAATAGGGCTAGACCCCAAGTTTTCCTGATTCCAAGGCTGGGCCCATTACATACTATACCACATATCCATGCTACCTCTCAATGAAATATATGTATAATGTACAGATGCATATTTACATATAGCACATTTGTTTATTATATAACGTAACATATTATAGTGAATAATAATGTAATATAAATATGAAACATACAATAGATAAGCACACAATGTATAATATATTATAATACACAAATATAACAATATATCTATATATGCACATATATTCATATAATATATTTATATAGGCATACATATTCATATAATAAGCACACATATTCATGTACATGTTAACAGATAAATATTTATATCTTTTTATATACACATGTGTCTATGTGCCCCTAAACACACTGTGTACATATAAGTGTGCATGTATGTGCATATCTGTATGTGTGCATGTATACTTATGTGTATGTATACTTACATATTCACATATATTTTGAAATTTGAAAGCACTTTATAAAATCTCATTTGATCCTCTCAACAATCCTTTAAGATAGAGGTTCTTAACCATTTTTCTGTCTTGGATCCCTTTGTCAGGGTGGTGATAATGCTTTTAAATGCATAAAATACATAGTATTATAAAGGAAACCAATTATGTCTAAATATGGTTATTAAAATATTTTTTAAAGTTCCTAAACCACAGATTAAGAACCCCTGTTCTGTGATTTCATTATCCCTGTTTGACTGATGAAGAAGCTGAAGCTCATGGAAGTTAAATGACTTGCTCAGGGACACTCAGCCCGTAAATATCAGAGAAGAGATTTGAACCCAAGTCCCTCCTGCCTCCAAGTATAACCCTCTATTCATTATGCCATGCTATCTTTTATCAGGAGTTTTGAGAGACCCTTCTGAGCTTGAATATTAGCCTAAAGGATGGATGATGGGTTAAGATTGTTTGCCAAGACAAAACCTTTTTGGGTCAGAAACAGCAGTCAGTTTACACCCCAAAAGGAGCTGAATGGTTTGACTGTTTTCTTGGCACACCCCTCCATCCAACTTGTCCAACCCCTACTCTGACAATCTCTATCTTTCCTTCCTTTCACAAAGCTATGAAAGGTGATTTTTTTTTAAATCTCTGACTTTTTTTTATGTTATTTTTAGGCAATTGGGGTTAAGTGACTTGCCCAGGGTCACACAGCTAGTAAGTGTCACGTGTTTGGTCTGAGGTCACATTTGAACTCAGGTCCTCCTGACTTCAGGAGGCTCTATCCACTGCGCCACCTAGCTGCCCCTCTGACTTTTTTTTTTAAACTTGAAAAGCAATGTGGAGTAATGGAAAGTGTTATGGACTAGGAATCAGGAGGAAACTGGGTTTAAATACCACCTCTGATGTTTATTATCTTTGTCAATCTGGGTAAGTAATTTCTCTGAGGCTCAGTTTCATCATTTGTAAAATGGAGATTATAATACATATGCTTTTACAATTTCAGCTATAGAAACATAATAATAACAGCATTCCCACCCTCCCACCCCCGCTTTTTTTGAGGCAATCTGGGTTAAGTGACTTGCCCAGGGTCACACAGCTAGTAAGTGTCTGAGGCTGGATTTGAATGCAGGTCCTCCTGACTCCAGGGCTGGTGCTCTATCTATTGCACCACTTAGATGCCCCTAATAATAGTATTTCTGTAGTGCCTACTATATGCCAGACACTGTGCTAAGTGCTTTATAAATATTTTTTTGATCCTCACAGCAACCCTGGAAAGTAGGTGCTTACAGATGAGGAAACTGAAGCAAACAAAGGTTTAGTGACTTATCCAAGGTCACATAGCTAGTAAGTTACTGAGACTAGATTTGAACTCAGGTCTTCCAGACTCTAGGCCCTGCCCCTGTCCACTGTACCACCTAGCTATTCTGTGCCATATTTAACAGGGGGCCATCTCCAGTTGATCCTGATCTATTTTTTGCCACTGGACCCAGATGGCTCTGGAGGAGAAAGTCAGGCTGGTGACTTTGCACAGACCTCCCTCACTTAAATCCAATTCACTTGGAAGTCATGTCATCACCTCCCTGATGTCATGATCCTCTTTGAGAACAAAGGACAAACAACAACAACAACAGCAAACCATACTTAATATACTATTGGCTTGTGTATGTGATTTGGGACTTTTGACAACTACTGGCTTTCTAAGTGCAAATAATTCAGTTTTTTTTCTTAGTTGAATGTAAACTCTTACGTCTACACCTTGAAGAGAATGTATCCTTCCTTAGTACCTTGAAGTCAACCCTACTCTTCTCTTCCACCAATCGGTCAATCATTTAATAGTTATTTATCTGCTAAATGAAAGGCAGTGTGATACAGTAGATAGAGAATACTCCTTCTAGTCAGAAAGACCCGGGCTGAATGACTCTAGGCAAGATATTTAACCTCTCAGTGCTCTAGGCAACTCAAAGATTATATACTACAGAGAAAGTGTTGACAGAGAGAGTTTCCTTGCTGGAATTTCCTTATATTAATGAAAGCATAGATCCAGTCCTTAGCCCTAACCTTGTCTACTAAATGGCATTTACTGTGTACCTGGCCCTATGCTAGATGCTGGGACTAGGATAGAAAAGTGAATATAAAATGATACAAAAACCTCTGTCTTCTAAATGCCTATAGTTTAATTTGGGAAACAAGACACCTAAACATGAAAAGAAAAGCAATAGTTCATATATTGAAGCATGTGATTAGAACCATATCAGTGGTATAGATAGTATATGCCACTATCTTTATGCATATGACTTTATGTATGGGTTATCCCAAAAGTCTTAATGCAGTTTTAAGCTATTTAAGCTTAAAACTGTTTTAAGATTTTTGGGATACGTTATATAAGGTACTCAGTCCTATTCTCTCTTATTAACTCCAATCCTGTACTACCAACTGCTTCCCGGACATCCACCTAGATGTCCAGCAGTTATCTCAAACAAAAATCATATATCCCTCCATTAATCTTCCTTATTTCTATTGATGGCACCACTGTCCTTCTAGTCATCCAGGTTCAAAACCTCTGTGTTGTACTTGGTGTGTTTTCCTCTCCTTTGGTCCTCATATCCAGTAAGTTGACAAACCATGTCACTGTTCCTCTATAATGTCTTTCATATCTGGCCTTTTTTCTCCACTAGCATGGGCTCTACTCTAGTTTATCATCCCTTATCTATTGCAATAGTCTCCTAATTGGTTTCCTTGCATTCAGTCTTTCTCCTTTTAAATACATCCTCAACATAGCTATCAAATATATATTCTTTTTAAAATAGTATTTCATTTTCCCCAATTACATGTAAAACAATTTTTAACATTCATTTTTTAAAATTTTGAATTTCAAATTCTCTCCCTCCCTACTTCCTCTACTTCTTCCCTGAGACTGTAAGCAATTTGATATGGATTATACATGTGTAGTCATGTAAAACATATTTCCATATTAATAATGTAGTGAAAGAAGACACAGAACCCCACCACACAAAAGAAAGAAAACCATGAAAAAAGTAAAGTGAAAAATCTGCATTCAAACTCCATTAGTTCTTTCTCTGGAGGTGGCTAGCATTTCTCATCATGAGTCCTTTAGAATTGTTTTGGATCATTGTATTGCTGAGAAGAGTTAAGTCATCCATGGCTAATTATCATACAGTATTACTGTTACAGTGTACAATGTTCTCCTGATTCTTCTCATTTCACTTTGCATTAGTTTGTGTAAGTCTTCCCAGATTTTTTTGAAGTCATCCTGCTTGTCATCAAATAGATATTCTTTTTTTTTTTTTCTTGGCAAGGCAATTGGAGTTGTGACTTGCCCAGGGTCACACAACTAGTAAGTGTCAAGTATCTGAGGCTGGATTTGAACTCAGGTCTTCCTGACTCCAGGGCCAGTGCGCTATCCACTGTGCCACCTAGCTGCCCCTCAAATAGATATTCTTAAAAAACTTATCTGACCAGGTCAGCCCTCTGCTCTTCTCTAAAAGTTTCAAAGTCTTCCTATTCTCTCTAAGAAAGGGGTTTTTTACCTCTTTTTGAGTCACAGACCCCTTTGGAAGTCTAGTGAAGCCTATGATGTCCTTCTCAGATTCATGTTTTTTAAAAAACGTAAGGAAATTCTAAATTTCAGTTAGATGTTAGTGAAAATAGAGAAGTAATTTTTCTCCAACCAAGTTTACCAATTTCCTGAAATCTATTCATATACATCTTGGGGTTCTGTGGACTCCAGGGGAAGAAACCTTGCTCTAAGATAAAATTCAATCTCATCAATTTGGCACTTAAAGCCCTCCACAGAGTGGCTCCCATCTATTTTTCCATTGTTATTTCAGATCACTCCCTTTGATGCATTCTCTGTTTTAGTCAAACTGGTCTGCTAGCTATTTCCTGTATATGATATAGGGGAGTAGAACTTCAATCCATCCCCCAGCTCAGAATATAATCACATTGTTTCTGAAATGTGAAGCATGAACACTTACTATGGGTGAATCAAAAAGAGCAATCCTATTGACTGCAGAAAGATGGGCATAACCCTGGTGACCATCTGAGTTTGATGGAGTCTAAGATCAGAATGCTTTGTGGAGGAGAACCAGAATGCAGAGGGTGGTGCAGAGGCAATTTCTTGCTCATCCTTCCCTCACCATAAGTCATGGCATCTAGCAGTGACTTGCCCAGGACACACCTCATTGAGCAGTTCACAAGAGTTTGAAGTATAATTGAGGGAATAGAGACATATGCTCCAGATAGAAGCAGATATAGAAAGGCAGTCACTCAAGAGCGGAAGCTGATTTTAAAGTAGCTTTTAAAGATTGTCATTTAGAAGTTGGGAGGTGGGGGTGAGAGGTGGCTATTTTCCAACAGCCCATAGGATAATCCCTTCTGATTCACTCAAGGAGAGGCGTTTATGCCTCATTAAGGAATCAGGGCATAGATGTATCTTTACAGTTGGTTTAACGCTTCAAAAACACCTTGTGATTATCTTTTGGGTTTTCTGGACAGGGGAGTTGGTGAAACATCAGCTCCCCTCCAGTGACATTTCACCTTCTATCTCTGTACCTTTGCTCACATGTCCAAAATTTACCCCCTCTTCATCTCCACTTCTTAAAATCCATATTTTTCTTTGAAGAATAGCTCAAGTGCCTAAGGGGAAGCCTTTCCTAATCCTTCAAATTGTTAGCACTTTCTTTCTGTATGTATGCATATTTGTGTATTTTCCCTAGTAGACTGTAAGCCCTCTGAGATCAGGGAATATTTTTATTTTTTTTGTCTTTGTATTCCTAGTACTTGACATTGTCCTTTGGACATAGAAAGGATTTACTAAATCTTTGTTGGATTGAATTGAATTGAATGAGGGCTCAGAGGAGGGGAAGAGATTATTGTGGCCTGGGGTGGTCAGGAAAGGTTACCAGGTGTGGAGAACATGCCACCTCTAGGACACATGTGGCCGCCTAGGTTCTTGGATGTGGCCTTTTGACTGAGTCCAAGTTTTACAGAACAAATCCTTTTATTAAGGGGATTTGTCCTGTGAAGTTTGGATTCAGTCAAAGGGCCACACTTGAGGATCTAGAGGGCCACATGTGGCCTTGAGGCTGCAGGTTCCCTACCCCTGGAAGAGGTTAAAGAGGATTTCTATAGATGAAGGGGACAGGAAGAATAGTATGAGAAAAGAAAATTGCAGAGGCAAGAAAGCACATGACCAAACTTACTCAAGGGACAGAGAATATACCCATTTATCTCAGAAGGAAAGTTGTTTTGTTGATTAGTCATGTCCTCTTGTGACCTCATTTGAAGTTTTCTTGGCAAATATACTGGAGTGGTTTGCTGTTTCCTTCTCCAGCTCATTTTATAGATGAGGAAACTGAGGCAAGCAAGGTTAAGTGACTTGACCAGGGTCACATAGCTAGTGTCTGAGGCTGGATTTGAACTTGAGTTCTCCTCTATCCACTGAGCCATCTAGCTTCCCCTGAAGGGAATTAGCAGGGCATAAGGCTGAAAAATTAGTCTTAGACTCATGATTAGACCCCAATTCTGCTTCTACTCAAAACACTTCTTTAGGAAGTCTGATGGTTCACTTTTCTGCTCTGAGGTACTCCTGCGGGTGGGAAGTGGGGTTGGATGGCAAAAGGGCATTTTGGTTAATGGATCCAGATGGTTTGGGAGGAAGCTTGGAGTACTCCCAAGGGCAATTGCTCATGTGTCTGATATCTAACAAAATAACAAGGTAGGTATATGCCTCCATTTGTAGGTGAGGTAAACTAGAAAGGGCAACGACATTCTTATGACATGGTCTGAACTCGGTATGAAGATGAAAACCATGTCACATCAGGTTCAGGGACATTTTCACCTAGATTTTTTTTCTTGCATGAATGGTATTTGAGGGACAGAGAACTGGCCTCAGGAAGATGTGGGTTCAAGTCCTGCCAAGGTCCTGCACCATGTGGTCCTAGGGCAATAACCTCTCAGTGCCTGAGGCAAGTTTCTAAGAGTAACAGTTGCAGATCTGAATTGGTAGTGGGAAATTCCTGGGGCAGCTAGGTGGGGCAGAGGGTGGCAGCTAGGTGGCTCGGTGGGGGGCAGCTAGGTGGTGCAGTGGATAGAGCACCGGCCCTGGATTCAGGAGGACCTGAGTTCAAATCTGGCCTCAGACACATAACACTTACTAGCTGTGTGACCTTGGGCAAGTCACTTAACACCATTGCCTAGTCAAAAAAAAAAATTCCTCACCTACACTAATAAATCGGGGCTGTGGATAGAGTGCTTGGGGTCAGGAAGACATCTTCTTGAGTTAAAATTTGGCCTCAGACACTTACTAGCAGTGTGACCCTGGACAAGTCACTTAACCTTGTTTACCTCAGTTTCTTCATCTGTAAAATGAGCTGGAGAAGGAAATGGCAAACCACTCCAGTATCTTTGCAAAGAAAACCCCAAATGGAGTCACCAAGAATCAGACACGACTGAAATGACTAAACCACAAAAATAAACACTAATAAAATCATGTGACGACTGCAAAATGAGTGTTTGTACCTAAGTTGGTGAACATTTAATTTCTTTACCATTTGCCCCCCACTTAAGCCATTCTCCTCACTAACAGAAAGAAATCTAGAGTCAGAAAATTTTGGTTTGAGTCCTAGAAACTGCTGTTAAACTCATCAAGCCTCAGTTTCCTTTTCTGTAAAATGGAGATGATACCTGAACTCACAGAGTCATTGGGAGCATCAAGGGAGAGAGCACTTTATTGTGAAGTGTGTATAAATGTCAGTTATTATTATTAACTGCTATTTATTGAGTGACTTGATGAACCCTGTCTGTAATTTATAACTGAAACATTGTTATCCAAATATCAGCTATTATCATTATTGTGGCATGACTCTTTTAGAGCATAGAGTATTTGAATATTATGGGAGACCGCTTCAACCAAATCATTAACTTCTCAGTGGTAAGTCTATTGAGTAGATAAACTGAATGGATCTGTGGTATATTCAACATTGATCACATGTTCTGTGGTTGCTGTTACTACTACTACTGGGTTTGTAATGATCAAATATGCAACTTGACCCTTGGGGGAATCCTACCCAAGCTTTCCCTCTCCCTTCCCCTGTTGGACTGGGCTGTCTAGGGAGTTCAGTTGGCGGACCAGCTGGCCTTGTCCTAATAAAGACATTCCAGAAGCATGGCATGAATCATGTTAACAAATGGACAAAGAACAATTGTTTGAAAGGACCGATTGGGTGTCACTACAGCTTCCAGAAAGACCCTGAGAACTTAACCACTGTCCTTGAAACCTGACTGACCAAAAGCTAACAGTGCCTCTAAGGATGGGGACACTGGAGTCTGGAGTGGCTCCACAGGGATTCTAGATGAGGACCGTTGGAGGGACCCCACTCCAGATGTGAGAATACTTACCTCATAACTCCACATGAGTGTATCCTTTTAATGCCTCATAATTTTTCGATGCTGCATCAGTGGTATTTTTTGTTGTATTACTTCTTATCCTTGTTACACTGACAGCTTTCCCCACGTTTTGAGAATAGGATCAACAGGTGAATGGTTTATCTTTTTAAGTCCCTAATAAATACTTTTAGGATTTGAAGGTGAATCTACCCAAACATAAAAACCAAGACAATAATTGTCTTGATTATGTCTACATCAGTTTTTACATGTCTACAACTTGCTATGTCTACATCAGATTTTACATGTCTATAACTTGCTATGTCTACATCAGTTTTTACATGTCTAAAATTTGCTATGTCTATATCAGTTTTTACAGTCTGTGACTATTTGCACATTCATTCAATAAATCATACAACAACAAATATTTATTGAGTGACTTCTCTGTGCAAAGCATTTTGGAATATACAAGAGGGATGAATATTAGTTCCTGATCTCATAGGGCTTAAAATCTAGTTGGAAAAACTGGGGTATACATGAGGAGAAGAAACATTAGTACTTGCTCTCATAGGATTTGTAATCTAGTTGGAAAGAGAAGACATATACACATAAATGGTTAAATACAAGAATTAAAGAATGTGAAACACACCAGAAGACAGTATGTGATAATTCAATTCAATGGACATTAAGTGCTACTATATGCAAGGCACTGGGACACAAAGGCAAAACAAAACATAATCTCTATTCTCAAGGGGTTTACATTCAACTAGGGGATATAACATAAACACATGCACAATAAAATCTGAGCGAAGAGTAAAGACTAGTGACTACGGGATTCAGGGAAGGTTTCCTGAAGGACTTGATACATTGGAGATGCGGAGTGTCATAGTCTGTAGTTTGGCTTGTAAATTTTGGATACCTCACTCATTGTGATCTTGAGAAAATATTACCATCCTGTCCTTCTTTCACTCCACAAGGCAAAACCCTCACAAGGTGATTCTTATTCAAAAGATTTTGTTTCAAATGACTTCTTGCTATTTCCAAAAATCTTATCCCTCTTCAAAGGTCAATGAACTATCACTGCTGAGGGCGTTCAAAGGAAATTACCAGAGACTCTTCAGGGAATGCCGAAAGAAGAATTTCAGAAATGTTGTGAGCCAAGGCAGAGTAGTATTGTCAGAATAAGCATAAAGCCTTCCAAGGCTATGAATTATAGGGTATTGTGTTTGGTGTTGGCACCGTACATATCTTGATTCTTGACCTTGCAGAGCTTATACTCTAGTAGGACAGGTCATAGGCATCCAAATAATTAATATAATGAAAAACGTGCAAGTGACAAATAGGCAATATACAATTAGTGCTATGAATCTAGAGAAGGTGGGCCCCTGGTTGATTACAGCAGTCCTGGAAGGCTCATGGAGGTGTTGGGATTTAGGTTGGACCTTAAAGGCTGGGTAGCACTGGTATATGTGGGAAGGAAAGGGTAAGTATTTCAAGTGTTGGAACAGTATGAATAATGACATAGAGGATATATAAGCATATTTGGGAGTTAGTGGGTACTAGAGTATATGAAATTCAGGGTTCGTGAATGAAGAAGTGGGTTTGAACTAGATGGCCTTGAAATCACTTCTAGAGGCAGCTATTTATATGGGGGGTAAGAGCACTGGACTTGGGGGTCAGAAAGACCTGAGTTCAAAATCCCACCCTAGATGTCTAATTGCTGTGTAATCCTGGGCAAGTCACTTAACCTTTTCGTCATCATTTTCGTCAGCTGTAAAATGGGGATTATAATAATGTATACCTTCTAAAATTGTTGTGAAGTTTGACTAAGACAGCATCGGTACAACGCTTTGCAAACTTTAGAGCATTTATATAAATGCTAGCTATTTTCATGATTATCATCTGCAATTCTATAATCCGTAATTGCATGTAAATAGAATTGCATTTTAAGTACACTAGGAGATTTCATTATATATGCAACTTTGTTGTGAATACTGATAACTTTGACAGAATGGCGAGGGCCAGTTTGGGAGCCAGGAAAAGCTGAGTTCAAGATCTTACTCTTACCCATATTGGCTATGCGACTCTGGGCAAAACACTTAAACTGTCATGCTCTAGGCAATTCTATTTGACTTTTAAATTGCAGAGAAGATGTTGATTTGTATTGGTAGAGAATGTTTACTCACTGGGGAATTAGTTACCTATATCAGTGAAATCTCTAGTTCATTCTCTATATGTATTGTGAATCCTAATTATGTGAAGAATCTTTTTTATGATTCAAATAATTATATCTTAGTTTATTTGCTTTCTAAGTTTAGGTTTTGTTACTGGGTTTTGCCTCAAGCTAGATGTGCATGTATTTTTTGATCCAGACTCGTGAATTTCACTGTGGGTAACTCCCAAAGAGGAAGCTCCCTTCACTCACATAACTCTGCCATTCTTCTGTTTCTTATGTAAGTTTTAGTTACCTGGGGGCACTGAGGGGTTGGGCCTTGCCCCGATCACACAGCTAGTTTTGAATATGTATCAGAGGCAATAGTTTATTCCAGATTTTCCTGTTTCCATGACTGACCCTTTATACATATTTTTAACAATTGAAAACTTAATTCAGTATCTTTCATTCAGTATCTTAAACTTTGTTTTGTATCTTTCAAATTTTGTAGGACTCTCTTCTTGTGCTGAGAATCACAGGAAAGGCTCAGATCTTAATGTTCAATCGTATTTCTGGTGTTTGAACTTAAAAGTCAGAATTGGCTTTTTGGGGGGAAAGGAAGGAATGTATTTTCTCTTCTTTTTCTGATTCAAAATCAACTGAGTTTTAACTTAAAAGTCAAGGCCTTGGTAGCAGAGACCAAAACGATAAGTTTGAGCCCCAAGGGATACAACTTAGGAAAACTCTGAGTGAGGAAAAGTAGGACTAGAAAAATGCTTTTTTTACTATAACATTTACCGTTGTGAGTACTATGGTAAAGGTGGAGAGGGTGAGTGAAAAAAGGAAGGTTCCCTTCGTGAACAAAATAGTCGCTTGCCTTTTGAGAATTATGAATTGTGGTAATAAACCTTAGGGGTAGAAATGTCAAGTTAACCTATATATATATATTGACTCTTGAGTATTTTTAAAGCATGGTAGATGTCAA
Source organism: Vombatus ursinus (assembly GCF_900497805.2). Lineage (NCBI taxonomy): Eukaryota > Metazoa > Chordata > Mammalia > Diprotodontia > Vombatidae > Vombatus > Vombatus ursinus. The sequence continues at coordinate 6,665,664 of NW_020954619.1, forward strand.
CAAGAGTTGCCCTTGGAATGCAGAAGTGTGTTGTGATTTGCTAAATGGGAGATTTCAAGGGGAAAATAATGATGGCTTGGAGGGAGGGGAAGAGGAAACCCTTTACTAGGCCTGGTAGGAGGGTGATATTCTGGAGACGGGGTGCAGCTGTAAAGAGCTAAGGAACACTTGTGTAGAAAATGAGGTGAGGAAGGAGAAACTAGAGGCAAATCAAATACTGAGGAGTCATGGTAAGGATCACACATGATTTAGCAGCCACCATTTAAAAGGAGTGGAGAGGCTAGAAGAAAATATTCCAGAAGCAAAGTATATAGGCTTACAACCAAGAATGATGTACTTAGCAAAACTGAGTATAATCGAATGGAGGAAAAAAAATAGACATTCAATAAAATAGAGGTACTTCCAAGCACTCCTGATGAAAAGATCAGAGCTGTAGAGAAACATTGAAGTTGAAACACAGGAGTGAAGAGAAACAAAAAGATCAACATGAATGAATCATAAAAGACTAAACAAGACAAACTGCTTATATTCTAATATTTGTAGGTAATATATGTGTCTCCTGTGAACCCAATTATCATTGGGGTCATAAAGAGAGTCCAATTAGATAAGGCCTGGGAGAAGTTCTATTATGTCTTGATCTTAAAAGAAGAATGGAAAGGAAGGAAAAGAGGAATATGCTAGGTGGGGGGGGGAGGGTGGGGCAGAGGGGCAGGAAGAGAGAAGAAAGTTAAGGAAAATTATCTGACATAATTGAGTGTGCAAGTAGAAGTTTATATAAACCAAGAAGAAGGAGTGGGATGAGCTACTGACACTTGATTCAACAGGGAAATAGGAGGGAGAGGAGAAAAGGCAGAAGGAGGAATTAGAAAGTAAATTAAGGAGCAATTAGTCCTAAGCAAAAAACAAAACAAAAACAACTCCAACTAAGGATGTATAAAACTATTTATAGCTCTTTTTGAATGACAAAGAATGGGAATCTGAGAAGGTGCCTATAAATTGGGGGAGAATTGAACAAATTATGTTATATAAATCTGATGGAATAGTATTGTGCTATAAGAAATGATAAAGGAAAAATGTACAGAGGAGAACAAAAGAAAACCTAGAAGGAAGTAAAGAAAAGCTGGATAACTTTGAAAACAATGTGTAGTGTTCATTACATTAGTTTTCTTGAAATGGGAGTTTATTGTTCTATATTAAATTCTCTCATGTTCTGCTGAGTACATAGAAATGTTCTTTTTTTCCCCTTTTCTTGTTTTGTATTTAAGTTTAAAATGAATAAAAAATGTACATACATATACACACACGCACATACACACACACACAAAATGATGAAAGAGATGGTTTTGGAAAAAGCTAGGAAGTCTTGTATGAATTAATGCAGGGTGAAGTGAGCAGAACTAGAACAATTTATACGTAGTCAACAGTGCTGTAAGAATAAACAACTTTGAAAGACTTAGGTCTCTGGTTAGCATAATGACTAACCATGATTCCAGAAAGCTAAGTATGAAACATGCTACCCACCTCTTAATAGAGAGGTGAAAGACTTGGGTGCAAAATGAGACTTTTTTTGGGGATATAGCCAATGTGGACTTTTGTTTTGCTTGACTATACATGTTTGTAAGAGGGATTTTCTTTTTCCTTCTTTCTCAATTGGGAGGGAGGGGGACAGGGAGGAGATGGTAGGGAGAAAGTCAGATTTTTGCTGATTGAAAAACATTTAGTTAAAAAAAAGAAGACAATTGTAATGAGCAAGTGAGAGGTGATGAGGGTCTGAACTGGGGTAGTAGTTGTGTGAGTGGAGAGGAGATGTATATGAATATCACCATAAATATTGAAACAAGATTTGACAACAGATTGTATTTGTGGGATAAATGAAAGTGAGGAATTGAGGAATTGAGGATAACACTGAGATTGTATAATTAGGAGGATGGTAGTATACTGAACAATAATAGGTAAGTTTAGAAGAGGGAAAGGTTGCTGAATAACTTATGGTATGTGAATGTAATGGAATAATGTTATGCTATAAGAAATGATGAGCAGACAGACTTCAGAAAAACCTGGAAAGACTTACATGAACTGATGCTGAATGAAGTGAGCAGAACCAGGAGAACACAGTGATAGCCACATTGTGTGATGACTAACTTTGAAGGACTTAGCTCCTCTTAGCAATGCAAGGATCTAAGACAACTCCGAAAGACTCATGATGGAAAATGCTATCCACATCCAGAAAAAGAACTATAGAGTCTGAATGCAGATTGAAGCATATTATTTGCTCTCTCTCTCTTTTTTTATTTCTTCTTTCTCATAGTTTCTCCCATTGGTTCTAATTCTTCTTTACAACATGACTATTGTGAAAATAGGTTTAATATGAATGTGTATGTTGAGCCTATATCAATTTACATGCTGTCTTGGGGTGGGGGGAGGGGAGAGATGGGGAGAGAATTTGGAACTCAAAATCTTATGGAAGTGAATGTTGAAAACTAAAAATAAATAAATAAATAAATAAATAAATAAATTTATTATTAAAAAAAAGAAAAGGGGAGGGTTTGGGGTAAAAAAGATGATTTCTGTTTCGAACATGTTGAGTTTGAGGTGCCTGCAGGACGTCCAGTTGAGGTGTCCAAGAGTCAGTTGATAATGTGGAACTGAAACTCAGAAGAGAGGTTGGGACTGGATATGTAAATATGGGAATGATTTGTCAGAGATGATAACTGAACTCATGAGATGGGTTCATCAAGAGGCCAGATTTGAATTCAGATTATCCTAAATCCAGGCCTGGCACACTATCCATTGCACCACCTGGCTGCCTCCCCCTCACCCCCCAATGTATATATACAAATATTTAAAACAACACATTTGTGGCAATGAAGAAATAGGAACAGTGAGTGCCCCATTGATTAGGGGATGACTAAGCAAAGTATGGTATATGAATGCAATGTAATGTGAAGAATTCAGAGATGCCCGGAATGATTCGTCTAAACTGATAGAGTGAAATGGCCACAACCAGAGTTATACATGTAACAGAGAAACCATGGCATAGTGGGGGGAGAGAGAGAGAGAGAGAGAGAGGAGAGAGAGAGAGAGAGAGAGAGAGAGATTGAGAGAGAAAGAGAGAGAGGGCCCTGTCCTTGGTGTTATGGAAACCTGGGTTGAACACTCTCCTCTGATAACATACTGATTCTGGGACTTTCATTTGCCTCAGTCAACTCTTAAAAACTATTATTTTTAGAGCAAAGAGTCCTGACTCTAGAAGATGGGGACCTGGGTTCAAAGCTCACTACCTTGTGTAACCTTGGGCAAGTCATTCAACTTCCCCAGGACTCAGTTTCCATATCTATAAAATGAAAAGTTTGACTAGCATCATAGGGTTAGAATTAGAAGGGTGCTAGTCCAATCTTCTCACTTTGTTGATGAAGAAAATGAGGCACAGGGAGATTAACATGACTTTTCCAGAGTCACATAGCTAGTGTTTGAGGCAGGCTTTGAACCTAAGTTCCTTGATAGTGTCTGAGGTCTCTTCCAGATCTACATGTATGATTCTGTGATCCTATGTGTGATCTGAGCAGCTAGATGGCTCAGTGGATAGAGAACACTAGACCTAGAGTCAGGAAGACCTGAGTTCAAATCCAGCCTCAGACACTTAATAGTTGTATGACCCTGGGCAAGTCACTCAACCTTGTTTGCCTCAGTTTCCTCATCTGTAAAATGAGAGAAGGCAATGGCAAACCACTCCAGTATCTTTGCCAAGAAAACCCTAAATGGGGTCAGAAAGAGTTGGACATGACTGAATAACATGTGTGATCTGCATTTGAAGATGGAGTTTCCACATCAGGAAATACCAATGAAATCAGAGGGCTGGTCCTATATATAGATATATATGCAAATCAAGTCAACAAATGTTTATTAAGCACTTACTTTGCACCAGGCATTGTGTTAAGTGCACACAATGATAAACAAATGCTTAAATAAAAAGATCTCTACAAGGAAGCCAAACTTTGAACTATTGAAAAACCAATAATGGTTTCTGAGAACAGATGACGAAATGTACCTCCCTCTTCTTGGCAGAGAGATGGGGAGCTATAAGGGCAGACTGTTGTGTACATTTTTAGAAGAGCTTACTGTCTTGTTTTTGATTAACTATTCTTCTTTGTTATAAGTGAAGTTCAGCACCAGGGAGGAGGAGGAAAATCCAGAAATGACTGTGATGCAGTAAAACGTATTTGTTTTCTTAGAGAAAGGAAAAGCAAGGGAGAAGATTCAAGGTGTCAAATCTAAAGGTCAGAAATGTTCAGGGACAGAAACCAATAGACCATCCCAAGACAGGAAAAGGAGAGGAGGAAAAATATACTTCAGTGGAGGGATTAGGGATAAAGTTACAGACTGGGGAGGGGAAAGAGAAAGAAGTTCGGTATTCAACAGGATCCAGTTGGACAGTTGCCAGTTTGGAGAGATAGGCAGCTATGACTTCAGTGACATTTCTGTCAGAAGCCAGAAAGGGTGTACCTGGGGCCCTAGTAGGAAAAGACTTTAATCCCCTGGAGGCAGGGAAGGAGGGTGGTAGAGATAAATATAATTAAAATACAGCCCTTTGAAGTTTGTGAAGCACTTCCTTTCTATGATTTCATTTGAACGTCATAGCAATCCTGTGAGATAGGTGTCATTCCCATTTTACAGGTGGACAAACTAGCTCAAAGATGTTAAGTGACTTGCCCATGATCACACAGCTAGTTCGCGTCAGGGGTGGGAGTATTTGAACCTGGGTCATTCTGATTCTACTCTATCCAGTCTCTCAGGTGGCCTCTTGAAAAGATGGCAGTTCTAGTCAGGATTGGGGGGCTGGGGGTGGGGAAGTAGGCTGGTTAGACAGAACAATAACCCTGGTGGCTGTGACCTATCGGAGAGATTTGTGCTTAGAAGAGACTGTTTAGGACTTTAAACCCGTGGTAATAGCTGTGTAATTTTTAACAACTAACCTGTCTTTCTGGGTTCCCTCCCCTCCCCCATTCCCTATTCTCCTCTCCTAATTGGCAATACTTGGTCCTCACCTAAAGGTGATGACAATAATAATAATAACAATAACAACACTAACTAGTCTTCATTTAGCATTTTAAGGTTTACAAAGAGTTTTTAATATATTATATCACTTGATTCTCATATTCTGTGAAGTAGGTGCTGTTATTATCCACATGAAGTCAGCACTTTTATTATCTGTATTTTCAGATGAGGACACTGAACAAACATATAGGCCTATAGGCTTGGGACCTAATCCAGCCCCCAGGTAGGGAAAGATGTATATTCATAGAACATAATGCACATGATTCAGCCTCATATCAACCTGCTCTGACCTTGTATTTTGGTTCCCTTACTTGGGCTCTTGTTCCTTGATTCCAGTTCTAGTAACTGCATGCTTACTTTGCTCCCTGTGCCTGAAACTCATACATTAGCCCCCCTCCCCTAGCACCCTAGTTCTTCCTGTATTTCTGCTCCCAGGTCCTGTCGCAGGCATCATGGGTACCACTTGCTGCCAGACTCCCTTCCCTGCCCATCCATACTGCTTTCCTGGACCTCTGTCTAATGCTCACTCTGGCCCTGCTCTCATGTGGTACCCCTGCCTGTTTTCTGGGATATTCCTCAGCTACCCATTCCCGGCCTAGCTCTTTAAGGTCCCTTCCAGTTTTAAAACCTATGACTCTGTGGACACTGAAATCCTGCCTGGGCCTCTGCTTATAATCCTCTGCCAAATTCTCAGTCACTCCACCCATGTGTCTAGACTTCCTCCCATTACCCAGGGCTGAGACCTTCCCTGTTTACCTGGCCCGTCTCAGTGGGTCCATCTACTTTCAGATCCTGGCTATCTCTCATCTGGACCCCTTTGTAGCACTGCCAGAGCCTTCCCACTGAGAGATCAAATGCTTTAATATTGAGAGAGCTAACTTAACAAGATTAACCAGACTTGTCAGGTCCTTTTCCTGTAAATATTTTGTTCCTGGAAATTCTCTCACACTGTAGCAAAATTCAGTCGTGTATTTATATCACACATGCTGGATTGCAGTAGATGAGGAATGTCAAGAGAAGGAGAAAGCAGGAGGAGCCAGAGAAGGGACTAAGAATTCTGTCTTGATGGGAGGAATCTTCCCTCCCTCCCCACTTTGACATCTCTGTGGTAGCCACAGAGAGAAATGAATCCCCATATGAATGTAACAGGACTTTTGTGTATGCCCAGATCTCCTAACGTAGAGGTACCCATGTGGGAGATGACAGGAGTCTGCTTCTGGAAGACAACATCCTGCCTTTCACCCCCACGCTGTTGGAAGCGGCTTCCTTCTGTTGGCTTTGTAGCTGGAACAAACTGCATCTTTAAAACTAGCAAACCAGGATGGTCTTACTCTTCCTCATGTCCAAGGATTGAAGGTTCTATTCACCAGAAACCTAGGAAGTGCGCACAGAGCTGAGTGTGTGAAGGGCTACCTTCCCCTTCTCCTTCTAAAGCCCCATGGCCCTGAAAGTTGGGCTTGTGATTTTGGTCTGTCTTATTTGTACTTTTCAGTCCTAGGAGCAGGTGGTAGAACTTCTGAACCTAGGATCTTGAGCTATGGTGACCTTGGAGGTACGATTCCAGAGTGCCTCTCACTGCTATCCCAACAGAAAAGCCCTCAGAAGTCAGAGTGCCAGGACGCAAGCCCAGGGGACCTTAGAACTTGGAACTCTAAGGGACTGTGCTATATAGGAACTGAGTTAAGTTGTGAACCTAATCCCCCTCTCCTCCCCAGAGACTGAGGTGGTATAAGGGGGTGATTATGCCCCCCAAGTGTTGGGATGGTGTTTGTGTGCTTGTTCTTGTTATCCCTTCGAAGTAAATACTCCTATGTAAATGCAAATTTGACTATTAAGTGGACATATGGAATTGAGGTGCTTGGGGACCCCTAAAATTGAGGTAACACAATTGGTTGAGGCTTAAGCCAATGGCAAAGAGACTAGATACCTCAACATTCTTAAGGGCATGGGAGAACCTTGGACGAGTGAAATGTAACAAACCTGATCTTCAGGCATCTGGGGGGCAGGATAAGCACTGTTTACATATGTATGTACACACACAATATATACATATATGTATATATATTTATATGCATATACATATCCACATCCATTTACATATGCATACACATATATGTTTCTATGTAGATATAGGTGGTGGGTAACTAGGAGGCACAGTAGATAGAGTGCTGGGCCTGGAGTCAGGAAGATCTGAGCTGAAACTTAGTAGCTGTGAAACCCTAGCCAAGTGCCTGAATCTCTGTTTCTTCCTATGTAAAATAGGGATAATAATAGCACCTACCTTTTGGGAGCTGAGAGGATCAAATGATATATTTGTAAAGTGCTTTGCAAACCTTTAAGCACTATCTAATCATCATCACTGAGGCAGCTAGAAGGCACAGTGGATAGAGTGCTTGGCCTGGAGTCAGGAAGACTTGAGTTCAAATTTGACCTTAGACCCTAACCAGCTGTGTAATTCTGGGCCAGTCACTTAACCCTGTTTGTCTCAGTTTCATCATTTGTAAAATGAGCTGGAGAAGGCAATGGCAAAGAACTCCAGTATCTTTGCCAAGAAAACCCCAAAAGTCAGACACGACCGAACAACAACAATCATCATCATCATTATTGGTAGAAGGCATTCCAGACTGATTTCCGCACATTCTGAACTAAAGGGAAGAAATTAAATTTCTCTGAGAAGAAATGAAACATCATTCCATATTTATCTAGTCTTTGAGCTCAGATGAGGGGGAGACAATCTTAGCCGTAACAGAAACGTTCCTAATAAATGAACTAAGAAAACTCAGGAGCTGAGCCCAGAAGAGCAATGAGAAATCCCTCTGACTATCCTGGAGCAATCTCTGGAAAAGGTATGATGTTGCTGCTTCTGGCCTTCCTTCTCAAGGAGTACAAGGGTAGCTCACAGCTGCAGAAGCTACGTTTGCATTCTAAATTTTCTCTCTCTCTCTCTCCTCCCCCATAAACTAACCCAATCTTGGCTGTGGTAGGGTGGATTCTGACCTGCCAGCCCTGTGAGTCCCTGTTGACTTATTTCCCAGTGCCTGGTGGAGAAAGGGAGTTTAGGCCCACCAGGCCAGAGAGCACAGACCGTGCTTTGTACCCAGAGGCTTAAAGGAGGCTTATGGTTCCTGTAAGCACCCCACCCGTAGGGCCTCCAACACAGGCCCCCATTGTAGTGACATGATCCCCAGGGAAGGAGGGGAAAGGGAAAGGAAAAGCCAAGGAGAGTGAGGGGCGTGGAGGGAGTCTTGTGGACAAGCTAAACACTAGCTTTTCTTTAGGGAGGTCTATGGGGAAAGAGTTCTTTAGAAATTCCCTCCGTGGAGATGACAGTGAAGAGATGTCAGAGGATGGAAAAATTGGACCCTCATCTAAATAGGAAGTCCCCCAAAAGCTTCCACTGAAAGGGAAAGGATTGCCTAGAAGAGCCAGCCAGTCAAGGAAAGCAAGTGTCGCTGAGAGTCTGGGGGTCCAACAGCACTTCCAACCAGTACCCCCTGAATGACCTAACTCTGCTCTAAAGACTATTGTGTTCTTCAGGATAAATCCCAAAGACCATTGTGGCCTGGAAGCCTTGTTCCCCATCTCCTGCCTTTCTGCTGATTCAGGATGGGGAAAAACATAATGTAAAGTCTCTCACAAACTGTATACTCAGCTCATGCTTTTCCAGACAACTCAGACAAAAACCACAACCAGAGCTGAAGGTTCAAGAGGGGGCTTGAACCTTCACTCCAGAGATGTATTGAGCATGTGGAGGTTTTATACTGAATAACAGGGATAGGAAAGGGGCTTTTGATTTCATTAATCCTCACAGCAATCCTGGGAGGTGGGTATTATTTTTATCCCTGTTTTACAGGTGACGAAACTGAGGCAGACAGAGGTTAAATGACTTGCTCAGGGTCATAGAGCCAGTAAATGTCTGAGGATGGATTTGAATTCAGGTCTTCCTGACTCTAGATTCTCTATCTACTGCATTACCTGTTTGCCTACACACACACACACACACACACACACACACACACACACACACACACACCCCCCTACATAAGTACATGGTGTCTTCTCCAGCTAAAGTCATTAAAGGACCCAGATTTTCTTTTATTTTTCTTTGTATAACCACCACCTACCATCAGCCTCACTTTCTCCTCCAGAGCCATCTAGGTCCAGTGGCCAGATAGCGATCAGGATGACTGGAGATGGCCCCGGATACAGTGGGAGACCTTGGCACTTTTAAGCTAAGGTCTTTTTGCACAGCCCTCCCTCACTAAAATCAAAGTCAATTGCAAGTCTTGTCACCACCTTCCTGATGTCATGGTTCTCTTTGAGAATGAAGGATAAACAACACAAAATCACAACCTAGCACAGAACCTGATGCCCAGTAAGTGCTTAATAAATGGTTGTTGACTTATTGACCTAGTACATTCCACTGTGCCCTTTGGAACTTTTGCTCAATCTTTCACAAACTCCCCCATCTTTTAATTCTTTACAAAAACACAAACCAATGACTTCTGGCCATCAATCTATAAACAAATCCTAAAACCAAAACAAAACTCAAACCAACAGACAGTCCCAAGTAGTCAAATCAACAACACCCCCTCCCCCATTTTCCTTGACACTTCTGTCCCAGACAGCTACCTCCCCATTTCTTCCTTCCCCTTCAACTCAAAATGTCTTGAGAAAGGGTTCACTTCCTATGCTGCTACTTCACCTTTTCCTGAACCTCCTGTAAACTGGCTTCCCGTTTGAAGGAAACTACTGAAACTTCTCTTTCTGAGGTTACCAGGGACCTCCTAATGATCAGTCAGTGATTTTGATTTTGATTTTGATTTTTTTCAGTTCTCACCTGCCTTGACAGCTTTGCAGCTTTTGACTCTGAGCTTTACCCTTTCCTTCTGAAACCCTCCTCTTGGGGCTTCTGAGACCTCACACTTTCCAGCTTGTCCAGTCTTGGAAGTTGTTCTTTCTTGGGGGCAGCTAGGTAACTCAGTGGCTAGAACAAGAGCCCTAGAGTCAGGAGGACTTGTGTTCAAATCCAGCTTCACACACACGACACTACTAGCTGTGACCCCGCGTAAGTCACTGGCTCTGGTTCTTCCTCCTCAGGATCCCTCCTTGTGGGTGCTCCTTTAGATGCTTGGCCTTTTCTTTTGTCTCCATACTCTTTAGACAATGTCCCCCACTTCCATGACTCTGACTTCTGACTCTAAGCAGATGAATCCCCAAAATACATTTCCAGTCTTGAGCTCATTGCTTCTTTTCTCTGTTCTAGATCCACATTCTTCAGCCTACATGGTAACTACCTGGATGCTCCATGGGTGCGTTGAACTTCTCAGATGAGTTCATTTATCTTTTCCCTAAACCTTCTCCAGAGAGGCAGCCCACTACAGAATGATGGGCAGGCTTTGGAATCAGGAAGATCTCGGTTCAAATCTTGCTTCAGACACTTATTAGCTGTCACAGTGGGCAAGTCACTTAATCTCTCTCAGTCTCAGTTTCCTCATCTGAAAAGTGGAGATAATAATAGCACCTACCCTAGACCATTGTGAGGCTCAAATTAGATAACATATGCGAAGAGCTTTGTAAACCTTAACGCTCTCTATAAATGCTAGTTATTGTTATTATTTGCTGCCTGGAGGCAGCCTCAGAGTAGGAGAGAGTGTGGTGTCCTCCTTTGGAATACTGGCAATGGTTTCTGCTTTACTAGCCCACAGGTGGGTTGCTCTGACTCTCCCATGGTGCCTAGGAAATGATCTCTAACACCAAACTTTGCCTGGGAAAAGGGGAAGGGAAGAGAGATATGGTAGGGAAAGATAGGAAAGGAGTTAAGAAAGGGAGGGAGAATAAGTGGGTCAATAGAGAAAAACTCAAAGCAGGGGGAAAACCGAGGACAGCAGAAAACTGAGCTGAGGCTATTAATATGATCACACAAAAAGGAACGGGGCTATATTTTAGTTTCATGGGTGGTGAAAACCAGATTGAAATACTATACTTGGGAACATGTCTTATATGTGGTATCCTTCAATTACGACCCTTATGTTTGCTTCAAGACCAGCAAAGAGCTTTCTGCTGCTGATATTTTGGCCTACATTATGAATTAGGCCTCACTGGTAGCACTCATGTGGGGCCTCGACTCTATAAAAGCTATGGAGTTTGGATAGAAATCACAGTGACTCTTTATAGCTGGAGAGCTGGTCTCTATCCTTATTGATTCATCCTAGGGAGTTACTAAACCAAAAGGCATGTATGTACCTTTTGAGCTAAGTTTCCCTGCTTCTTTTCTTTCTCAAGGTTATGAAGCAGATGGATGCCCAGTTCTCCTTCTGTGCTAGAATTAGAATATGGACTTCTTTTTTTTTTTTCTATTTTCCTTTTTTTTAGGCAATTGGGGTTAAGTGACTTGCCCAGGGTCACACAGCTAGTAAGTGTCAAGTGTTTGGTCTGAGGTCGGATTTGAACTGAGGTCCTCCTGACTTCAGGGCCAGTGCTCTATCCACTGAGCCACTTACCTGCCCCAGAATATGGACTTCTTGAGAGCAGGAACTATCTTTTTTTTTATTTGTATTCTTAGCACTTTGCACATAGTAAGCATTTAATAAATGCTTCATTCATTTATTCATTCATTCATGCTACCGTTGTCTCAAAGAGTCCAACATCTGTCATTTCGAACATCTCTTGAAGGGCAAGGGGTGGGGAAGACAAGGTGAGTTTTCAAAAGTAGTCCCTACTGAAGAAATGAGAATTCTTAAGGATGAATAGGGACTATAAGATAAAGTACAGAGAAAGGCTGACCTGAGTCCAGGGTTTGAAAGAGGTATAAAATGAAACAGAAATGGTTGAGATCCTCTGGAAGTGAAATGGGATGATATTCCTCAGATAGCTCTTTAAACTTTGTCCACATTACAGAGATGATTATGGTTGGTATAAGAAAATCCTTCTAGGACCCAGATTCTAGCCTTACATGTTATTCCTAAGTCTAACTCAGTGCTAATAGGAGTCATGGTAACGGGAGTGGGGTGGGATAGAATGCCACAAAAAACATTCAATGGCTCTCTGTGGCTTCCAGGATAAAATTAAGAGCCTGGCTATCATGATCCTTCAAAGTTTAGCCCTAGATGACCTTTCCAAATCTTCACTATATTCCATGAAAGTCCCATGTATTAAATTTATATTCAATGTTTATTAATGTTTACCTCTTTTGGGGTTAGTCCTCTAACTTGAATTCTCATTGGAGAATTGTGGAATCCCAGAAGGTGGTTACTACCTCCACACCTGATGCCTCTCCTCATTCCACTCCCCCCCCCCAAAAGATGAAGGCCTCTTCCCTGAGGTCAACTCAATTATTGATGAGTCTATGTCTGTAGTCACCCTGTCATCAGAAATTCTAGGCACTATGCTCACTTCCTTCCTGGCTGGCTCTACTCTGGCTTCTATATTAGCTGCCTTGTGGGGCAGTGGGGACAGGGGAGGATGGGATTCTGCTACACTTTCTTCCTTCCCTTCTATAAGTTACCTTCCCTTATTAGAATATAAACTCCTTCGGAGTAGGAACCATGTGCTTTTCTTGTTTTGGTATCCCTAGCACTTAGCATAGTACCTGGCACACTGTCACATTGTAAGGGCTTAATAAATACTCTCTCCCTCTCCCTTTCTTTTCCCTTCCCCCTTTCTCCCTCTCACTCTGTGAGGTATTACTCCTAACACTCTAGCTCATAAGTCCCCACCAATGTGCTTCCCATTAACAATCAACCAGTAGACTTAATTAGCTTTTTATCAAAAGCATTTACTAAGCTGATATACAGAGATAAGAACAGTTTTTAGAAAATATTACACTCAAATACCTGGGGTTTACTCTCCAACAAATATATACAAATTCGTGAAAGAGTCGGGCTCAAGATTACAGTACAGTGGTTGTGTGGCACATATTAGTGAACACATGAACTGAAAGGGCAACTCACAACTTCTGGTACTGGAAATCCTTTCTTTATAGAGTCCTTACAAGGCTCCCTTTTTCCGTACCTTCCTGTTGGGAAGACCACTCTGCTAGACTTCCAGGATCTGCAACTTTCTTGAGTTCATAACCGGTACTGTTCTCTGCTTGAAGGGGTCGTGTCATGCTGGAGGATTGTGTTCAATTTTGGGCACCACGTTTTAGGAAGGACATTGACAAGCTGAACGCACATCCAGGAGATGACTAGAACAGTGAAGGACTTCAAGATAGTGCCACACAAAGATCAATTGAAGGAATTATGAATGTTTAGCCTGGAGAAGAAAAGAGTGGGCATGTGATAATGAACTTCAGGCGCTGAAAGGCTGTTTTATGGAAGAGGGATTAGAGTTGTTATACTTGATCCAGAGGGAAAAACAGGGATTAGTGGGTGAAAGCTGTAGAGAGTCAAATTTCAGTTTGATGTAAGGAAAAAACTTACACTGTGAGATATCCAGATGGAAACTGCCAATAAACAATTGGGATGTGGGCTTAGATTTCAGAAGAGAGGTCAGGGATGACATAAAAAGTTGGGTGTCATTTGCATAGACGTGATAGTTGAAACTGAGAATTAGTGAGATTGCCAAAAAAGAGAATACATACATATGTGTGTGTGCATGTATACCTGCATACATAGACACACCCAGAGTATACTGTGCCCCTCACTCTATCTGCCTTCTTCTCATCCTTATCCCAACCAATAATGAGAAAAGCATTGGCCTTTGGGAGTTCTAATTCACACCTTCACCTTCTGTTTCTTGTGCTCTGAGTTGCTGAGTCCTTACCCAATGACTACTCCTACTAGATGTGTGAATTGAACATTAGTTCAGAATTATTTTGTATTATTTGCATTCCTTTGATGGTTTGTAAAGTTGGAGTGGTATTGGGAAATTCAAATTCAAATCGACAAATTCAAACTATGTTTACCTTAGAGCACCTGAGTCTGAAATAGCTTATGTCCTATTTGGGAATTGCTGGGATCTTGGGGGCATTGTGGGAATACAAGCAGATGTTTTATTATGCTTTGTCTTGTTCCTACCGTGATAGTTTATTGTTTCTGTTGCTTCTAGGCCATGAGTAAAGTGTTTGACCATACCTATCAGTCCCTATGGAGAATTGACTCCATTATGTCAAGGTGACTGGACACCCTATAGGAAGTTTAGGGCAGAAATGGAGTTTGTCATAGCTGCTGCTCTAGAACTTATTCTGATTGGAGAAATCCACATTAATCTACACTTCCTTTATAGTAACTCAGTTCTGTCTGACAGGCAGGAGGGTGTAGCAATGGGGAAAAGAGGGAGTGATTGGGGTCTGGAGAGATGCCAATGGTTCAGTGGAAAGCAGAAAAAGATTTAGTCAGAGGACCTGGGTTCGAATTTCCATCTCTGCCACTCACTCTCTGTGACCTTAGACAAATCACTTTACTTTTTTGGGTTTCGTTTTCCTTACTTGTAAAATGAGGGGGTTGCATAATCCCTAAGGCCCTTTAATCCTGTCGTAGTTCACAAAAGCCATGATCATTCCCGGATAATGAAGCATTGACTTTCTGAAAATATACCGCTTTTCATTATTTCCCTCTCTGTGTACCTCCTGAGTGGAGGACAGGCTGGTGAGACAAATCTACTATATTTAATTGCATAGTTGAATTCAGATCACACCTCAGGCCTTGGGAATGAAGAGCCTTTACAATCAATGAATCTGTGAGCCACTTTTATCAGGTACCTCCCCATGTCCCAAGGAAAATTACAGAGGAAATAGAAAAGACTCAGCCCCTGCCTTAAATTGCTCACAATCGGGTCATAAGATTGGATTTTTGCATATCCTAACAAATCTGTAGCCAAGAATTCAGGCTTCTGAAGCAAGATTTTTCACAGTGTTCCCCAGAGCCGGTGGCCTCAAATCAGCTTTTTAAGACAAATCCAGTTGGCTGAGACTTGCACTTGGGGCCCTAGAGAGAGACCGGTATCACAGAGCAGGGAGTCAGAGCCAGAGACAGAGACAGACAGAGACAGAGACAGAGGGTAGTATTGGGAAGGATAGGAGCAGGATGTAGGCCAGGTCAGGCCAACTCATCCGGGGTGTCCTGAGGTATTTTACCCTCTGGCTACTTCTTACTTTAACTAATTCTTCTTGTTAATTAGGTATTAAACTCAGTGGTTTCCTATCTGCTGATGGAATACAGGTGTTGTTGGTCCCCCATCTCTCTAGTCCCTTAGGTTCTAAATCAGTGGAGAGCAAGAGGGCCTCTAGTCCAACACCCCCCACCCCATTTTACAGATGAGGAAATCAAAGCCTAGAGAGTGACTTGCACAAGGTCACACAGATAGTAGGTACTGACTAGGATTTTTCCCACCGTACAAGGATTTTTTTCCCCACTGTACCAACCTCCTACATCCTATGAGACCAGCAGCCTAGGAAGTTTTCTTAAAGCGGGGCACATCAGCATGTGGCGCTAGAAGTATGGCCAGATTATGTTCACTGACGGAGGAGAGACGGTCCAGCTAATTCAAAACAGCTAATCCTCCAATTCCGCTTGGTTGAGGGCCTCGGTCTCAGATTTTTTCTGGCAGCGGGCTTCTTCCGGATTATGTTCTGCTGACGTGGTATGGGGAGGTGGCATAGGCCTGGGCAAACGCTGGCCAGACATGGCAGCCAGCCTGAGAGGCAGAGCCTGACTCAGAAAACCTTTCAAAGCCAGTAACCAGCCCACGGACTTGGGAGAGCTACAGCCCTCACTGTCTCATCCATCATTGCAGAGATCCTACCGTAGCTTTTTAAAGGGAAATCACTTTATGAAGAATTATCCAAATTTATCACCCTTGCATATTGTAGATATCTGAACATGTACGTGCAGGACAGCCCTCCTCTTCAAATTCTTTGTTTGAAAAGTCTCTTAGCTTGTTACAACTCACTTTGATTGTGGCCAGATCAACAGGTTAGATTTGATTTTTTTCCTCTATCTTCTTTTCTGGCCTCTGTTTTTTCTGATTAATCACTCATTCCCCTTCCTCCCGCATTCCCTGTCTCCTTCTCTTTTCCTTCCTTTTCTTCTTCCCTCCTCCCTCCTCCATCCCTTTGGGTAACATCTATCCTTCTCTCTGGTTCACAAAATGTAGGGAAATTCCGTCTGGGGCCCAGTTGTTCAAATTTTACATGCTGGCTAGTGAGCCTACTTTCCACCTCAAGAGAGATGTATGCGCAGCTGCTGGATCCTGGCCCTTGACTGTAGAGCCCTTTCCAACAGGGATACGTGAACAGTACTTTTTGGCAGAGGGACCAAATAATTCTTCTCCTGCTAGTGAGAGGCCTTTTTTCTTCTCTTTGGCGCCTTGATTTTTCAAGGAAAAATAACTGAAGCAGATCCTGCTCCTACAATGTAATTCAGAGTACAACCTGGGATTTAGGACTTGAAGTGAGTGAAAAGAAAACATTCCTCAAGTAGAATAAACGTTTATATAGTGACTACTATGTGCTAGGCATTGTGCTAAGCATTTTTATAAAGATTATCTCATCAATCCTTATAACAACCCTGTGGGTGCTATTATTATCCCCATTTTATAATTGAGGAAACTGAGGGTAAGTGATTTGTTCAGGGTCACACAGCTAGTAAGTGTTTTGAACTCAGATCTTTCTGACTCCAGACCCAGTGCTCTGTCCCACTGTGCCACAGTGTTAAATTTCCAGAATGCCGAGGATTTTGTTTTTTGGCTAATAATAATAACTAGCATTTATATTATGCTTTACATCTGGCAAAGCAATGTATACATATTATCTCATTTGATCCTCACAACAACCCTGAGAACTGAATACTATTGTTATTACCATTTTACGGATGAGGGAACTGAGGCAGACAGATGTTAAGTGACTTGCTCAGGGTCACGGAGCTAATAAGTATCTGAGGCTGGATTTGAACTCAGTTCTTTCTGCCTCCAGATCCAGTGTTCTATCCACTATTCTATCAGCTGCCTACTACAGTGGGGAAAGGGGTGAAGGAGGAGAGGAGTAGGGGAAAATATTGGAAGTAGAATTTAGGACAGGGAGTAGTAGAAAAGGGTAACCCAGGGCTCCCATTTAGTTTATTTATTTATTTTTTTTGACTACTTCAATCCCCCCTCTCTACTTTTGAGAGAGTATAAAACTCACTACCTGTGTTCCTCAACCATCCTTCAAATCCAGACTCAGGTACTTCTTAGCCTCTTCGTGTGACTCTGGGCAAGTCTATTAATCTCTTAATTTCAGGACGGAGGAAGGAGAGTTGTCATGTTTTCCTGCTATCTCATGAATTGTTTAAAAATAATTCTTGCTAACACCTGGCCCGGAAACAGTTCCTTTACGGACTCGTAATTCTTGCCCAGAGAAGTCTAAGAGTGATCCAATTACGATTTTCAATTAAGTGAAGGCTTTTCTTAAAGATGGATACTTATCTTGCTGTAGAGGTTCATATAGGACTCAATACAGGGAAATGAACAGCCGGCAAACATTTTGTTTGGGCAAAATGATAGAATATAAGCTTCTTGAGGTCAGGGATTGTTTAATTTTTTTGTTTTTATATTCCCAGCGAGATACCTGGTGCAGAGAAGGCACATTATTCATTGATTTAGATCTGAAAGTGACCCTAGAGGGCACCTGGGTTAACTCCCTCTTCTTGCAGATAGGGAGGGCCAGAGAAGTTACATCACTCGCCTGAGGTGACACATGAAGTAAATGGCATGGCTGGGTCCCAGGACTCCAGCGGTAGAGTTCTTTCCACTATTGTACAAAGCTTCTTCTACAAGAGCTTGTTAATTGAGTGACATAAGGAAGAGCTTCTTGACTGTTACGGTGATAAGAACTCAGGAATGGCCCCTAGAAGGAGAGGTAGAGAGGGCCTTTATCCTTACAGGTTAGCTAGAAGACAAGATAACAATCAGCCATTGGTCCTGAAGGGCTTATATACTCATTGGCCTAGAGGCCTAGGGAAAGTGAGATGATCTTGAATGGTGAATTTTCCACTTCAATGAGATCCTTCTCCTCATTGTCTTCCACACTTACCATAGTAACAGTTCATATACCTATATAACTTTAAGGTATGCATGGGATTTAAAAAAAAATAACAACTGTGAGGGAGGGTAATAATAAAATCATTATTATCATTAATAATAATAATAGCATTTTTTATAGTGGCCTTAAGTTTTGAAAAATCCTTTACAAATATTATCTCAGTTGATCTCAACAACCCTAGCGAGGTAGTTGATTTTATTATCCCCATTTTACAGATGAGGAACCCGAGGCAGAAGAGGTTAAAGGAAAGCTAGTAAGGGTCTGAGATTGGATTTGGACTGAGGTCTTCCTGATGCCAAGTCTCACATACTTAGTCACTTCATCACCTGCCTGCCTATATAGTGTAAGTATTATTATCCTTATTTTATAGGTGAGAAAACTGAGGCTAAGTGACATATCCATGGTGACACAGTAAGTGCCAGAGCTGAGGTTTGAATACAGGTCTCCGGACTACAGGTTCAGGATACTTTCCATTTTATTGTATTATCTCTCATTCTTGCTCCCAGGTCTTTGTTCATTTGGGTCCTTCCTTCTGCAAGAAATATTCTTTCAACTCCTTTCTACCTAATTAAATCCTAAACAAGTCTTTTTTAAAAAATAATTTAATTTATGTTATTTTTAACATTCTTTTCTTTTTAAATTTTGAGTTCCAAATTCTCTCCCTTTCTCCCACCCCTTCCCTACCCACTGAGAGGGTAATATATCAATTATACATATGAAATCATGCAAAACATATTTCCATGTTAGTCACATTTTTAAAAAGCAAGAAAAATAAATAAAGTGAGAAAATTACACTTCAATTTGTACTCAGAGTTCATTAGTTCTTTCTCTGGAGGTGGATAGCATTTTTTTCAGTATGAGTCCTTTGGAATTGTCTTGGATTACTGTATTGATCAGAGTAGCTAAGTCTTTCATAATTGATCATCATTACAATATTGCTGTTACTGTGCACAATGATCTCCTGGTTCTTCACATTTCACTTTGTATCAGTTCATATAGGTCTTGCTATGTTTTTCTGAAACCACTCCTTTGTCATTTCTTATAGCACAATAGTACTCCATCACATATGCCACAAATTGTTCTGCCATTCCCCAATTGATGATCATCCCCTAAATTTCCAATTCTTTGCCACCACAAAAAAGAGCTACAATAAATATTTTTGAACATATAGGTCCTTTTCCTTTTTCTTTGATCTCTTTGGGGTACAGATCTAGTAGTGGCACTGCTCAGTCAAAGGGCATGTATGGTCTCATAGTCCTTCGGGCATAGTTCCAGATTATTCTCCAGAATAGTTGGACCAGTTCACTCTTCCACCAACAATTCGTTAGTACATCTATTTTCCCATATCCCCTCCAGTATTTGTCATTGCTGGTAGGTATGAGGTGGGACCTCAGGGTTGTTTTAATTTGCCTTTCTCTAATCAATAGTGATTTAGAACATTTTTTCGTGACTATAGATAGCTTTGATTTCTTCTTTTGAAAACTGCCTGCTTATATCCTTTGACTACTTAACAATTGAGGAATGGCTTTTATTTTCATAAATATGACTCAGATCTGTACTCAGCATATACTTGAGAAATGAGGCCTTTATCAGAGAAATTGGCTGTAAAAATTTTTGACATTACTTCATTGTCTACGGTACCTTTCAGGAAAATGTAGTTTTTCTGATTATCTCTTTTAATTAAGTCTATTTTTGCTTTTACTTTGTCTGAGATCATGATTGTTATCTTTGTTTTTTTTTTTAACTTCAGCTGAATCATAGTAGATTCTGATCCAGCCCTTTATTTTAACTCTATGTGTGTCTTTCTGTTTCAAGCACGTCTCTTGTAAACAACATATTGTTGGATTCTGATTTCTAACCCATTCTGCTATCTGCTTCCATTTTATAGGTGAGCTTATTCCATTCACATTCACAGTTACCTGTGTGTTTCCCTTTACTAACCAACAGTCAAAACTCATCTCAAGACCCACCTTTTCTGCAAAATCTTTGCCAGGTACTCTAGTGCATAAGTTTTGTTGACCTGTTACCTTGGGCAAATCACTTAATCTCTCTCAGCCTCAGTCTCCTCATCTGTAAGATAAGGGAGTTGGAACTATCAGTCTTCTCTCATTGTAGTTCTATGATACTACTGCACTTACATTTTAAGGGATGGGGAACACTAACCACTGTCCTATATACCTTTTAGCAATTGACTACCTAATGTCTCTATTTTCTAATTGTTTTGAGAGTGTGGGGTTTTGTCTGCCTAGTTAGATTATTAATTCCTTGAAAGAAGAGGCAGCTAGGCTTGGAAATGGATAGAGCACCGGCCTTGGGATGAGGAAGACCTGGGTTCAAATCTGACCTCAGACACTTATTAGCTGTGTGATCCTAG
The DNA here is from genome assembly GCF_900497805.2 of Vombatus ursinus. Lineage (NCBI taxonomy): Eukaryota > Metazoa > Chordata > Mammalia > Diprotodontia > Vombatidae > Vombatus > Vombatus ursinus. The sequence continues at coordinate 6,686,114 of NW_020954619.1, forward strand.
GCAAGTCCCTTAACCCTGATTGCCTCAAAAAAAAAGGACCCTCTATTTTATTTATTTTTTGTTATCACCCACAGTATTGGGTATATAGTAGGTACTTAATAATCAGAGACATTTAAATAGCTCTTAGAAATTGGCAAATCACTTTATATACTTTATTTCATTTGAACTTCACAATAGGAAGTGAACTAATAGCTAGTATTTATATACCTATTTTATAAATATCCAAACTGAGAGAGGTTAAAAATAATACTTAGCATTTAAATAGTACTTTAAGGTTTACAAAGTGATTTACAGGCATTATCTCATTTGATACTCAACAATCCTGGGAGGTAGTTATTATTATTATTATTATCTCCTTTTACAGATAAGGAAACTGAAGGAAACTTGCAAAGATTGCACAGCTAGCAAGTATCTGAGGCAGGATTTGAACTCAGCTCTTCCTGATTTGAAGTCCCACTGTCCCACCTTGCTGACTTGTTCATGGTCATACAGATAATAAGTAGGATTTGAATTTAGGGAGATGATGGTCACATGGATAGTAAGCAGCGGAGGCAAAATTTGAACCTAGACCTTTGTGACTCAAAGTCCATCTAATACTCTGTCTACTCTGCCATGCTATCTACTCTGTTGGCTCATATATAGATTACCCCAGATCATAGGCTCAAAGCTAAAAGGAGATTTATTTTAAAGGGGAAAAAAGTATATATCTATGTATAAAATGAATAAAATAAAATAAATAAAGTAAAATAAGATGAACACAAAAACAGGTGGATTGAGGAACTAGTATGGAAGATCATATTTAATTTCTAAGATCAAGGTTACAGTAACCCAACTTTCTTTAAGGACTTTTTTTTTTTTCTTGGCTAGGCAATGGGGTTAAGTGACTCTCCCAGGGTCACACAGCTAGTAAGTGTCTGAGACCAAATTTGAACTCAGGTTCTCCTGACTCCAGGGCTGGTGCTCTATCCACTGCACCTAGCTGCCCCATCTTCAAGGACTCTTAATGATCATTCTTGACTCCAAGACCATTCCTCACTCAGCCCTTTCTCTCAGGAGGTGGTACTGGTGGTATATGGGTATGTATGGAGAAATCTGGAATTAGTGATGTAAGAATTCAAGAGAATGGTAACAGCTAGTATTTGTATAGTACTCTAGGGTTTGCAGAATACTTCCCACATATTATCTCATATGACCTTCACAACAACCCTGGAGGTAGGTACTATTAGTATCCCTAACTTACAGATGAGGAAATATAGGCTTAGAGGGGTTAAATGACTTAGACAGAGTTATACTTCTAGTAAACCAACTGGGGCAGGATTTGAATTCTGCTCTTTCTGATTCCAGTCCAACACTATTATACTGTGCCACCTAGCTGTGAAGTTATAATTGGCTATAAAATGGAGTAAGAGTTGCTAGAGCACTTTCCAGGAGGAGAGTGCACCCCAAAGATATTATAAGGTAGAATCTAAAAAGGAGGAAATTTCATTTGCAGCAGATGATATTTGAAACTTGCCTCTCTATTCATGGGGAATTTTACATCTCCATTTGAACAAATACATGCAAAAAAAAAAGACAATCCTTATCTTCAAGGAACTTACATTTTAGTGAGGGAGAAGACAACACGTAAAAGGGATTTGAAAACTTGGGGTGGGGGAACCACATTCAGAAAGAGTCTAGGAGTCAAGGGCTGAATCAGATTTGGAGTGAGCATGGCATGTAAGTTCAGAGACAAAAACCAATTATTCTGACAAAAGCCTGTGGACTGGTTACCTCTATTTATTTATTTGTTTGTTCAGTATGTTGTTTTTCCCCAATTACACGTAAAAACAATTTTTAACATTTACTTTTTAAAACTTTGAGTTCTAAATTCTCTCCTTTCCTCCCTCCCCACCTCCTCATTGAGAAGGCAAACAATTTGTCACAGGATATATATGTGTAGTCATGCAAAACATTTCCATATTAGTCATGTTGCGGAGGAAAACACAGACTAAAAAACCAAACAAACTCAAGAAAAATAAAGAAAATAAAAAAAACAGGCCTCAATCTGTATTCAGACACCATCAGTTCCTTGTCTGGGGATGGATAGCATTTTTCATCATAAGTCCCTCCGAATTGTTCTGGATCACTGCACTGCTGAGAATAACCAAGTCATTCATAGTTGATTATCCCATAACATTACCTTGTAGACAGTAATTCTTTGACTTTGCGTCAGCTCATGCTGGTCTCTCCAAGTTCCTCTGAGAGCATCCTGCTCATCATTTCCTTTTTATGCTTCTCTTGAGTCTTGTATTTGAAAGTCAAATTTTCTATTCAGTTCTGGTGTTTTCATCAAGAATGCTTGGAAGTCCTCTATTTCACTGAATATCCATTTCTCCTCTGAAGGATTATACTCAGTTTTGCTGGGTAGGTGATTCTTGGTTGTAATCCTAGCTCCTTTGCCCTCTGTAATATCATAATCCAAGTCTTTTGATTCTTTAATGTAGAAGCTGCTAAATCTTGTGTTATCTTGACTGTGGCTCCACAATATTTTAATAGTCTCTTTCTGGCTGCTTGCAATATTCTCTCCTTGACCCGGAACTGCTGGAATTTGGCTATAATATTCCTGGGAGTTTTCATTTTGGGATCTCTTTCAGGAGGTGATTGGTAGATTCTTTCAATTTCTATTTTATCCTCTGGTTCTAGAATATCATGGCAGCTATCCTTGATAATTTCTTGAAAGATGATATCTAGATTCTTTTTTTGATCATGGCTTTCAGGTAGTCCAATAATTTTTAAATTTTCTCTACTGGATTTATTTTCCAGGTCAGTTGTTTTTCTAATGAGATATTCCACATTGTGTTCTATTTTTTCATTCTTTTGGTTTTATTTTATTGTTTCTTGATTTCTCATAAAGTCATTAGCTTCCATCTGCTACATTCTAATTTTTAAGGAATTATTTTCTTCAGTGAGCTTTTGTACCTCCTTTTCCCTTTGGCCAATTCTTTTTTTTTTTTTTTTGCTTAGGCAGTTGGGGTTAAGTGACTTGCCCAGGGTCACACAGCTAATAAGTGTCAAGTGTTTGGTTTGAGGCCGGATTTGAACTCAGGTCCTCCTGACTTCAGGGCCGGTGCTCTATCCACTGTGCCACCTAGCTGCCCCAGGTCAATTCATTTTAAGAAGTTTTTTTCTTTAGTGAATTTTTGTGCCTCTTTTCCCATTTGGCCAATTCTGCTTTTCAAGGTATTCTTCTCTTCATTGGGTTTTGTGTCTCTTTTACCATTTGGCCTATTTTGTTTTTTAAGATGTTATTTTCTTCAGTATTGTTTTGTGTCTCCTTTATCAAGCTGTTGACTTTTTTTTTGTGATTTTTCTTGCATCACTCTCATTTCTCTTCTCAATTTCTCTTCTGCCTCTCTTACTTGATTTTCAAAATCTTTTTTTGAGATCTTCTGTGGCCTGAGACCAATTCATATTTTTCTTGGATGCTTTGGATGTAGGAGCTTTGACTTTGTTATCTTCTTCTGAGTTTGTGTTTTGATCTTTCTTGTCACCATAGTAACTTTCTATGGTCAGATTTTTTTTCTGTTGTTTGCTCATTTTTCCAGTCTATTTCTTGACTTTTAACTCTTTGTTAAAGTAGGGCTCTGCTTCCAGGGTGGTGGGTGTATTGTCCTAAGCGTTAAGGGGACTGTTTTCAGAGATATTTCTAAGGACCTATAAGTTTTCAGCTCTTCCAAGGTGGTATGATGAAGAATGAGGTGTTTACTATTCTCCTGGCCTGTAGTCTGGTCTGTGAGGGGCCAACAATGGAACTGTGACGAGGGTCCTTGCTCCACTGCATCTGCAAGCTCTGGTGTGCTAGTGCTCCTCCTTGCCCTGACACTGGCACCCAGGACTGTGACCTGGATCTGAGTATGGGCAAAGCAGCAGAGTCCTGCCCCCAGTGCCAGCAAAGAGACCCCTGTAGTCTCCTTCTGATCAGGTGTTTGACTCTCTTGCCATCTGTGGGCTGAGAGCTCAAGAAGCAGCTGTTGCCGCTGCTGAGTCAGGGGCCCTCAAGGCCCGCTCCTGGGTTGTGGTGACCAGGGCTGTGCTGGCGTGGCCTGCGCTGGACTGTGCTCCATTCTAACCAAGATGCAACAGACCTTTCCCGCTGACCTTCTAATCTGTTTTTGGCTGGAAAATTATTTCACCCCATCCTTTTGTGGGTTCTACCATTTTAGGAATTGTTTAAATAGGTATTTAAAGGTGTTTGGAGGAGTTTTGGGGAGAGCTCAGGTGAGTCTCTGCCTTTTCTCTGCCATCTTGAGGTTACTTCTATTTATAAACTATAAAATATTCCAGTTGAAGGAAAGATGAAAATAAATCCAAACCTTTAAGTCCCAGTTGAACACCTTATTTCAGCTTAACTGAAATCGTTGCTTGTTCATCCTTCTACCTATAGGTTTTCCTAGATAGACCTCCACTTCCCACCTTTCTGGTTCAATCTCTTCCACTTTATGTTTTTTTGATGTTTGGAATACAAATTATAGTTACCTTCTTAAAGGTTCCTTGACTCACTCTGTTGTCTGAACACCCCACTTAACTCCAAGTTTCTTTCTTCCCAGTGAGTCTGAACTGTGTTTAAAAAGAGATGTACACATATGTTGTTCAATAATTTTTTCAGTCATGTCCAATCCTTTCCTGGCAAAGATACTGGAGTAGTTTGCCATTTCCTTCTCCAGTGGATCCATTTTGTCAGGCAATCTGAGGTTAAGTGATTTGCCCAGGGTCACACAGCTAGTAAGTATCTGAGGCTGAATTTGAACTCAGGTCTTCCTACTCCAGGCCCAGGAAACCACTGAACTACCAGCTACCTCTTTGTATCCATTGAGCCACCAGTTGTACATGTATAACCTATATCAAATTGCTTGCCTTCTCAATGAGGGGGGAGGAAAGGGAGGGAAGTTGAGAATTTGGAACTCAAAATTTTAAAAAATTAATGTTAAAAATAGTTTTTACATGTAATTGAAAAAATAAAATATTTTTTAAAAAATGAGTTTTCTGGGAAAAAAAAAGAGATGCATACAATGTAACTGTCTGGCCTTAGCTTTTCCTAGCTTATTCAGAGCTCTTCCCTCTGGGGGAACAATCTCTTTTTTTTTTCCCCATCTGCCTTTTCAAAAGGGAGAGGACCTTATTCTTTCTCATGATTTGACATGATCAACCAAATATCAATTAAATGGAATTTTAAATGTATATTTTCTCTGATACCACTTGGTTTTTCCATACAGCAGACAAATCTAAACACACAATGAAAACAGTAGCAAAGTATATTCCCTGAAAAACAGTTAAGCAAAACAGTGACTCTTTACTGTAGTAATACAGCTTTACATTTTCAAATGGTTAATTATGTTTCTTTCCACCTTCACTGCGGTGTTTCCATTTTAAAGGAAGATGCCTGGAGAGTCAATCAAAAGGAATGAAGAATGCATCTCTAGCGGTAGAATTTCCAAAACTATGGCAATTATGTAAACCCTGAGTAAGCAGAGACTGCTAGGTGGGGCTGTGGGTAGAGTGGGTTAAATCTATCCTTAGACACTTCCTAGCTGTGTAGAGGTGGAGGGGAGAAGCAGATGGGTTGATGGGGAGGGTTGTTGTACTTCTCAGATACCCTAGTTATGACCTAAGATTTTTGATTTTGTCAATAAACTTCCATTGTGTGGCCACTATCATGCAGTTATGTGGCAGTTCCTTGTGTCTTATGCTGGAGAGACTGGCACAGAAGCCCATGGTAGAAGTGGGAGTAGAGTTAAGGTGGAGGAAACATGCCAAGCTCTTTTGTTTCTATGCCACTGGACTAATAATAAGCACTTTTAGCACCTGCTAAATTTGTCACCCTGAGGCAAAGCATCAGTCACCCTGTCCTTGTTATGGTTCTGCATGTATGTCATCATCCTTCAATATTTCAATGAATCTGTGATCTCATTAACTTGGATGGCTGCTCCTGCTACCAGTGCAAATTACAACCCATCTATGACTTTTCATGCTTCCTTTTTCTCCAAAGGGGACTTACGGCATCAAGAATATATAAAATAAAAAAAAAGAATATATAAAATCTATAATAAAAATAATCTTACCTTTTTTGATTCAAATGATGTTTTATTCCCTTAAATTCAATACTAGTTTATACATCTTTGTCATTTCCATTATCATTTTTCCTTCCTAATCTTCCTTGCCCATCATCTTTTTGTTTATTTTAAAATTTAATTTAATTTTTTCAATGAACAAAAATATTTTTTTCTCTCTCTCGCCTACTTACCACCTGCCCATGGGGGAGAAAAAGAAAGAAAAATAGAACCCTTATAACAAATATGCACAGTCAAGCAAAACAAATTCCTGCATTGGCCGTATGCAAAAAAAAAAAAATTCTTACTCTGCACCCTGAGTCCATCACCTCCCTGAAGGTGCTTCATCATCAGTCCTTGGGAATCAAACCATTTGTCATCTTCATGACCATCCATTGGCATTAAAATTACGGCTGAAGGCTGTACACTCAGGTTTTCAATAAGCTAAATCTAAGAAACCAGTATGATCCCATTGGCTGACTGCTTCTGCATTGTGGGCTGGACACCCCCCATCCCCTACCCTCACCCCAGTCTTTCCTTTCTTTTTGATGCTGAGAGCAGTAGCAGCACCCCAACCCTGTTTCTACCCCCTGACCTCAAGTTCTGAGTTCTGAGTCAGGTATACAGAGAGTTGGTGAAGATTGTTGCTTTCAAGCCCCTGAAAGGCTGCTTCTGCCTTGGTATATATGCCTCATTATGCCTACCTGATATAAGCCTCTTCATTCCTCTATGTAACCTCTCTCCCAGTCTGAATGAAAGGGAGAAGCCTTTCCAGACACGTCATGTCTTTTTTCTCTACAACCTCTAGGTTTTAGCCAAACTAGATTATTTTACCCACCTTCCAACATATCTCAAACTTTCCCCTATCTGTACCTTTGCTCAGGCATACCCTGTGCCAGGCATATCTTTCTTTCCCCTCTTTGCCTGTTGAGTTACTACTCATCATTTAAAGCCCGATTTGAACATCACCTCATCCATAAAAACTTCTTTGATTTCCCAAGACCTTAAGGACCTTTTTCCCATTGTGCCTTCACCACATTTGACGCTGTATTTGGACTTCTCTAATATGATTATCATGTTTGCAAGACTGCTTTCTCAGTCTGTCCCATCCCCTCCTCCTTGCCCTGCTTAATGAGATGGGGCCCTGCAAGGAAGAGGAAGTGATTGAGGGACAAGAGAGGAGGCAAGGTATATCTTAGGGAAGTGATATAGGATCTCAGTTGGATTGTGGGCTTTTTCAAGGAGAAAGAACTCCATAGGCTTACAAGTGTTTTTAACCTCAGAGTCTGTGATGACTGTTTTTCAATATAATTGGCTTCCTTTGTACTCTATATATTTTCTTTTATGCATTTAAAACACATTATTCTGAGAAGGGGTCCATAGGCCTTTTCAGACAGCCAAAGGAGACCATGACACAAAAGAAGCTTAAGAATTCCTGGCATAGGGAGAAATTCAATGACCATTGGTTGAGACAGCCAGCTTCTGGACCTATAATCTGTTTTATGATGATAAGATCTTAACAATGAGGAGAATTTAGCATGAACTGTCTCAAGGCAAGTAGTGAATATACGTGGCATTGATATATGCCCAACAGGGTTCATCTGAAAGAAGAATCTTTCTTCCAAGCCAGATTTCTAATGGAACCAAGGGCCAGAGTTGTGCTCAAGGAGAAAACAGAGACTATCTGGGGCAAGGAGAACCAGTCAGAATCTTGAGCACCCAGGCCAGCCATTTGGCTTCATGAGTAACCCTTGCCCCCCTTTTGCAGTGGGAAGGGGAGGCTTGAATCTGAGCACCAAAACTATGGCGTTTTTGTTTTGTTTTGTTTTGTTTTTTAAAACTTAGATTCTGTGTTTGGGCCTACCTGCTGAAAAAAGAGGAGTGGGTGTTCTAGAAGGGAGCTGCTAGCACGTAAGTCACTCTGAATATTTAATGTATTCAGTTTTATTCCTCTTCCTATTGTGATAAAAACAAAACAAAACAAGTCCTGTATACAGTTATGCTATAATTATGAATAAACATCCCTTGAAACACAGAAGGGATGAGAAGAGAGGCTGGAATTTTCCAGTGGAGGAGGGCACTATGAACTAAGAGTCTGATTGGATAAATTAACACACATTAAACCTTTAGACTTACTCACAAGAGCAATGGAACTCCAGGAGAGAGGTAACCTCTCTGAGCTCTATGCAGAGCTTGGCAGTTATCCCTGGAGCATCTTCTGGTGTTGAGTGAGGTGAATAAACTCTGGAGATGAGCATGTGACTGATGGCACTTTGCACTTATTCCTGAATAAGATCAGGCAACTGGCAAGCAGTGCCTCCTGATGGATAAATACAATAATGTACATTATGGTTACCTCTGTTTTTATATTGCACTCTGAACAGGTTGCAATGAGAGCAGAGACCATATCTTGTCTAAACTTCATGCTTCACAAAAAAAAGAAATAAATAAACTTCCTATCTCCCCCAGCATCTGTACAGTGCTCTGCAAATCATGGACACTTCATAAAGAAGAGCACAGGAATTAAGACCTCTCTGACTCCTCCTTCTCAGTCTCCTTTGCTGGATCTTTATCCAGGTCATGCCTGATAGCCATGGGTATCCCCTAAGGCTTTGTTTTGGTCCCTCTTCTCCCTCTATACTGTTTTGCTTGGTGATATCAGTTCCCATGGATTCAATTATTGTCACCATGCAGATGATCCTCAAATCTACTTATTCAGCCTTGCCCTGACCACTAGTCTTGCATTTCCCTCCCTTCTTTCCTTCCTTCTTCCCTCCTTCTCCCTTTGCCTCTCTCACTCCATCTCCTGACTCTGGACATTTTCACTAGCTGTCTCTCACATCTAGGTTGCTTTCCCTCTTTATCCCTGCCTCTTCCTTTCTTCCAAAATATCTATTTAGACATCTTGAACAGGATGTTCAATAAACATTTTAAATTAAATGTGTCCAAAATTGACCTATCTTTTCTCCAAAACTCTTTCCCCTCTTCCTAACTTCTCTATCAGTGTTGAGGGCATCCTTGAAGTCCCCCAGGCTAGCTATCTAAATGTCATGCTGGACTTCTCACTCTCTCCCAACTCCAATAGCCAAATGATTGTCAAGCCTTGCCAATTCTACATTTGCAGCATCTTTGGGGCTTTCCCCCTTGTTTTCTGAGTCACCCTAGTGAAGGTTCTCATCATCTTACACCTAGACTATTGCAGTCATCTTCTGACTGGTCTTCCTGCCTCAAGATTCTTCCCATTCCAGCCTATTCACTACTTAGTCATCAAACTGATCTTCCTAAAGTGCTGATCTGACCATGTCACTCCATTATTCAGCAAACTCCAGTGACTTTTTATTCCCCCCAGGGTCAAATATAAATCCCTCTATTTGACTTTTAAAGATCTTCCTAACTACCCGGTTATTATCTTTCAGTGGCCCTGGCCTTTACTGATTCTCACACAAGATATTGTTTCCCTACTCTGTGCATTTTCCCTGGCTGTCCCCATGCCTAGAATGCTCTCCCCTCTTCTTGGCCTCCTGGCTTCCCCGATTTCCTTCAAATTCCAGCTAAAGCCTCACTTATTTCTTTTTTTTTTCTTTTCTTTTTATTCATTCATTCATTCACTTATACATTCCTTCATTTATTTATTTATTGTTGCATTTTGAGTTGTCTTCCTTCCTCTTAACCTCACGTTAGTCTACCCATGAACAATTAACATCTCTTCCATTATTTAAATCTGACTTTATTTGTGTAAAAAGTATTTCATAATAATGTTCATATAGTTCCTGGGTTTGTCTTGGTGGGTATATTCCCAGATGTTTTGTATTGTCTATGGTTATTTTAAGTGAAATATCTCTTGCCATCTCTTCTTGCAGGGCTGTTTTTTGTTGTTCAGTCATTCATTCGTGTCTGACCCTTAGTGACCCCATGCACCATTGCATGCCAGGCCTTCTGTTCTCCACTGTCTCTCGGTGTCTGTCCAAGGTCATGTTTGTCACTTCCATGACACTATCTCCCCATCTCATTCTCTGCCATCCCCTTCTCTTTTTGCCTTCAATCTTTCCCAACATCAGGGTCTTTTCCAATGAGTCCTGTCTTCTCATTATGTGACTAAAAGCACTTAAGTTCAGCTTCAGTATTTGTCCTTCTAATGAATAATCTGAAGTAATCTCTTTAAGCATTGACTGATCCGATCTCCTTGCAGTCCGAGGGAACTCAAAAGTCTTTTCTAGCACCACAATTCTAAAATGTCAATTCTGTGGTGCTCTGCTTTCTTTACTATCAAACTCTCACTGTCATACATTGCTATTGGAAAAAACCATCTTTGACTATATGAACCTTTGATGGCAAGGTGATGTCTCTGCTTTTTAGTATGCCATCCAGATTTGCCACAGCTTTCTTTCCAAGGAGCGAGTGTCTTTTAATTTCATGGCTGCAGTCACCATATACAGTGATCTTTGAGCCCAAGAACATAAAATTTGACACTGCTTCCATTTTGTCTCCCTCTATTTGTCAGAAAGTGATGGGATCAATTGCTAAGAGCTTAGCTTTTTTGATATTAAGCTTCAAGCCAGCTTTTACACTCTTCTTTTTCACCCTCATCGAGAGGTTTCTTAATTCCTCTTTACTTTCTGCCACTAGAGTGTTATCAACTGCATATCCGAGATTGTTGCTATTTCTCCCCAACAGCTTTTGATTCATCCAGCCTGGCATTTCACATGATGTACTCGGCATATAAGTTAAAAAAATAAGGCTTTGTTGGTGGTACATACAAATGCTATATAAAAATATATAAATACCTCACCTATTTCTATAAGAAACCTTTCCCAGCCCCATTAATGCTCATTCCTGCCCTCTGTTGATTATCCTCAGTTTATCCCATCTACATTTTATTTGCACATGGTTGTTTTCATGTTGTCTTCCCATGTGAGAACCTTGATGGCAGGGACTGACTTTGCCTTTCCCTGTATCCCTATCACTTAGCACAGTGCCTGACACACAATAAGCCCTTAATAAATACTTGTTGATTGTTACCTGAGTTAGAAGGAGTTAAAAAGGGCATTGGAGAGCATTTTGAGCCAATTCCCACATTTTGCTGATATGAGAAATGATTTCATCATGGTCACACTGAACTAGTGTTAAAAGCCATCTCTTCTTATTAAAAATCCAATGTCCCTTCCATTATACCATTATAACTAAGGGAGGGTAGATGAACTAGGGGGAAGAGCAGACAATGACAGAGAAACTGAGAGAGGAAGGTGGATGTACAAACAAGCCATGTACAGGATAAATTTGAAATAATCAACAGAAGAATTAAGAGGGATCAGGAAAGGCTTCCTGTAGAAGGTGGGATTTTAGCTGAGACTTGAAGGAAGCCAGGGAAGTCAGGAAGTGAGGATGAGGAGGGAGAGCATTCTAGGCATGGGAGAAAACCAGTGAAAATGTCTGAAGTCAGGAGATGGAGTGAAAGAGGGAGAAAGGCAGGGAGGGAAGGAAGGAAAGAAGAAAAAGGAAGGCACAAAGAGAATGGCAGATCTGAGCAGATGTCTTTAGTTTATGCATTCAGCAGGAAGTGGAACTTGTTGTGTTCAAAGGGATATTTCACCTTCATATGCATCTGTAGAAAGGAGCAGTTAGGAAAAAATAAGTGGATCCTTATCATTTCTCTCCTTGGCTATGTCCTTTGCATGACTCTTAGTGGAGGAGTGCATGCCTAGAGGGATAACTCCTTCAAAACAGCTTCAAAAATGTCTCATGACTAGGTAGTGATTGCCAGGGGCAGTAGGGCAGTTCTCTCTCTAGGGATCAGGTGTCAGAGGAGCAGGTTACCTCACAGGCCACTAAACAAATGGTTCATTGCCCTCTGAGGGGGTGAGTCCTACATGACATTAGACAGCTGTACTCCTTGTTTCTCTTTGTTCCATATTTTTATGTTGGGAATGTAGAATAGATTTTTTAGGTGGTAGGAAGAACTTTGTGCTTTTGTTAAGAAACATTTCATTCTCCTTCCCCCTACCACACCCAAACCTAGGAAAAAGATGGAGGAATTGATTATCTGAAACCTGGGAGAAGATATAGAGAATAAAATATGATGCCATATTCATTTGAGGCATTTTAATCAAGCCACTCAGAAAGGGAGAGTTTTCTAGGGGATCCTTACTATGGCAAAAGGAATAAAATAAATTTCTGGATAAAATAAGAAGGAAAAGATAGAAAAGAGCCAGTCCTAATCTCAGCTTTGCAGCTACTTAGATGTGTTGCTTAGGCTAGATTTCTTAATCTCTCTGGGCCTCATTTTGTTCATCCATTAACTGGGCAGGATGAACTAGACAAACTTTAAAGTCTCTTTCAGCTCTAAAATTCTATGACCTGTGATTTATGAACATTTTGCAAATGATTAATAATTTCTTTTTATAGTTAGTGCCCTATTACTCTTTCTTCCTCTGTACCATAATGTTTATTATCCATACCAATCCACTGGTGCTTAGCATATTCTGCTTTTTATTGCTAGTTAACTTTTCTTGTGCATGTGACTCAATTTACTAGTCATCTTGTTAACTCCTAGGGTTTGGCGTGCTTCTCCATATCTTCCACATCAGCTTGGCATAGTGGATAGAAATAGCCTGGGAGTCTGGAAGACCCAAGTTTAAGTCTTGCCTCTGACTCATACCAGCTATGTGATCATGGTGGACAAGTCACTTAACCTCTCAGTGGCCCAGGAAACTCTCTAAGACTAGAATCTAGAGGCAAATTGTAGAGCTGAAGTGGTGAAGACTGAAAACCAAGTCAAACCAAAAAATCTCCCACAGTGCCTAGCACCCAAGAGGAGTTCAATGAAAGCCTGTTGATTGGTTGGTTGACTGAGGGTAACTACAGGACCAGTAGTGCCTCACTCCGACCTCTTTTTCCCATGTTCCTTTCTCCGATCAAATAACAGAGGGCACCCTACTGCAAGTGTGCCTTGATTTATGTGATGAATGTATTGCTTAAAAGTTGGATGGAAATCAAGCCATATTTTAAATGCACCATGATACCGCTAGTTAAAGGAATCCTTTTGGAAAGGAAGATCACGCCCAATAGGTTGCTTTTATGAATTTGGATTTTCATACACAGGTAAACCTTAGTCTCTGCAGGACGCATTTGTTACTTTTTTTTTTTTTAACTATTTTAAATGCGTTTTAGGAAGTAGCTATAGCAATGCTGTGTTGAATCAATTCTGAATTGACGAATGATGAATAATTATTTTATTTTATCCTTTTCATATATTGTTTGCTTGAGGCCAGTTTCAACTGCATACACTTTTCCCATCTTCTCCCTTTCTACTCTCCCTCCTGTTCCCCCCCACTTTTTTCCCCCCAAAGCCAACAGGCTCTGGTGGGCATAGTAGAGCCAGGTAATAATCCTTTTACTAACTTGACAGCCTTTCACACAGGCCTCAGAGTGGAAAGCTCAGTAGCCAGGTTTTCCAGAGCTGCCTCTTGCTCAGGCCTCATCTTTGCTGCCTCTAAGTTCTTGGTCTCAATTAGGATGGAAGAAATTGCTTTGGAGGAAAACATACTGAGAGATTGTAGTCTTGGAGATTCTGAGAATCCCTGAATGTCATGGTACATAGGGTCTGATTTGGAGTCAGGAATATCTGGGCCTTTTTTTTTTTTTTTTTTTGGTGAGGCAATCGAGGTTAAGTGACTTGCCCAGGGTCACACAGCTAGTGTCAAGTGTCTGAGGCCAGATTTGAACTCAGGTTCTCCTGACTCCAAGGCTGGAGCTCTATCTACTGCACCACCTAGCTGTCCCTATCTGGGCCATTTTAAAAAATTTGACTTTTGCCTCATTTCTCAAACATATGGAGAACTGAGTCAAATTTGTAAAAATAAGAGCCATTCCCCGATTGATAAATGATCAAAAGATGTAATCAGTTTTGAGATGAGGTAAGCAGGGCTATCTATAGCCATATGAAAAAATATTCTAACTCATTATTGATTGGAGAAATGCAAATTAAAATAATTCTGAGATACTACCTCATAACTATTACATTGGCTAATAGTACAGAAAAAGTAAATGACAAATGTTGGAGGAGTTGTGGAAAAAATAGACATTAATGCATTGTTGGTCGAGTTGTGAACTGATTCAACCATTATGTAGAGCAATTTGGAACTATGCCCAAAGGGCTATAAAACCAGGCATACTAACAATATTACTACTAGGTCTGTATCCCAAAAGAGATAAAAAACAAAAAGGAAAAGGACCTATATGTACAAAAATATTTATAGCAGCTCTTTTCTGGGGGTAAAAGATTGGAAATTGAGGGGATGCCCATCAATTAGGGAATGACTGAACAATTTGTGGTGTATGATTATGATGGAATACCATTGTACCATAAGAAATGATGAGTAGGATGCTCTCAGAAAAACCTGGAAAGACTTGCATGGGCTGCTGCAAAGTGAAATGTACTGTGTACAAAGTAACAGTAGTATAGTAAGATGATCAGCTGTCTCAGCAATACAACTCTGAAGAACTTATGATGCAAAATGCTATCCATCCCCAGAGAAAGAACTGATGGTGTCTGAATACATAGTGAAGCATAATTTTTGTTTAACTTTCTTTTTTTTTCTTGAGTTTCTTTTTGTCTATGTTTTCTTTTACAACATGACTATTATGGATACGTTTTGCCTGACTCCACATGTATAACCTGTATCAAATTACTTGCCTTCTCAATGAGAGAGGGTGGGGAGGAAGGAAGAGAGAGAATTTGGAACTCAAAGTTTTAAAAACATGTTAAAAATTGTTTTTACATGTAACTGGGGAAAAATAAAATACTGAATAAATACAAAAAAATTCAACCCCCCACCCAATTAACAATTTCTCTGCTTCTCATTCCCTTCCTAGAAGAAAAAGAAAAAAAAAACTCTTGGGATAAATATGTACAGTCAAGCAAAACAAATTATCACATTAGCCATGTCTAAAAATGGTAATATTCTTCATCATTTGTCCTCTGAAATTATGATTGGTCCTTGTGTTGATCAGAATTTTTAAGTCTTCCACAGTTGTTGCTTTTTTTTTTTTTCACTATGTCATTACTGTTTAAGCTATTCTCCTGGTTCTTCTTACTTCATTCTGCATCAGTTCATACAAGACTTCCCAAGTTTCTATGAAACCATCCCTTTTATAATTTCTTATAGAACAATGGCATTCCATTACATTAATATACCATACTTTGTTAAGCCATTCCCCAATAGATGGGTATACCTTGTGTTTCCAGTTTTTTTGCTACTATCAGAAGATATGCTATAAATATATATGTATACACATATATATTTGCACATATGGATCCTTTCTTTCTTTCTTTGATATTTTTGACAGATATGCCTACTGGTGGTATTGCTTGGTCAAAGGATGTGCACAGTTCAGTAACTTTTTAGGCATAGTTCCAAATTGCTTTCCAGAATGCCTGAATTAATTCATAGCTCCATCACCAGTGTATTCACAGCCCCTCCAGCTTCTGTCATTTTCCTTTTCCTTTTCTGAGTCAACTTTGCCAATCTGATGAATGTGAGGTAGAAATCAGAGTTGCTTTAATTCACATTTCTCTAATCATTAGTAATTTGGAGCATTTTTTTCCCATATGACTAAGATCTGAAATTTAAACATTTTTTCAGGTATTTCTTAGTTGTGCGACCATGATTGTTGTTTTCATTTATAAAATGGCCAACCTCATTCATAGAGTTGTGAGGCTCACATATGATAATGGTAAAGAGCTTTGTGAACCTTAAAACGCTTCTATAGAAACGTCTCCTGTTGCTATCATCCTCTTCTACCCGGACAAGCTTTCTCCTTCCCTAGGTTATATAGAATCCAGGAACTTTCAACATCTGGCCCTGGTATCTGGCTACAACCCTGACCTTTGTCACAGCTTCAGTACCATTTCTCAGAAAGTGGAGGTGGTAGCCCAACTTGATTAAACAGTCCAAAGTCCATTTTGAGTAAGGCCAGGCTAATTGCCCAGACTCCCTGGAGGGGAGGAGGTACATGGGATTTTCTCCTGCTTTCCCATATTTGCTACGGTGTGATGATATTGGACACCATTCAGATGCTTTGTGCCTACAGTCTCCAGGGCAGCCTCATGTAGGTGGTGGTTAAAAAGGACCCCCCTACAATTGTGTTTTATGATATATTTTGAATTAGGCTCATATCTGGTCAGCTCAACATATATTTATTATCTCCCATATGCCCAGTTCTGGGCACTATCAGTGATGTGAAGGAGGCAAGAGACAGGATTCTTACTCTCAAGGAACTGGCTGGGGATATAAGACCTATATGAAACAGCTAGAAAGCAAGGTGAGAGAGTTGTTAGTAATAACAGCACCTAAGATGTGAACAGAGCTCTATAGCTTACAAGCCATTTTACATACATTACCCAATTTCAGCCTCAGAACCTGTGAGGTAGGCAAAGCAGATATTATTATGCCTATTTAACAAATGAAGAAACTGAGGTTCTGAGAACTTAAATGATTTGTAGTTAAAACATCGCAGGAATGGGGCTCTTTATATTTATCTTCCATTTTTGGTTTGGTTCTCTAATAGAATATAAGCTCCTGGAAGGCAAGAACTCATAGATCTTTGTGTTTATATAGTGTTTTAAACATTGTTGTTCAGTCTTTTTTCAGTCATGTCTGACTCTTCATGACCCCATTTAGGGTTTTCTTGGTGAAGATACTGGAGTGGCTTTTCATTTCCTTCTGCAGCTCATTTTACAGGTAAGGAAACTGAGGCCAACAGGGTTAAGTGACTTGCCCAGGGTCACACAGCTAGTTAGTGTCTGAGGCCAGATTTGAACTCAGGAAGATTAGTCTTCCCAACTTCAGGCCTGCCTGACATTCTATCTACTCCAACATGTATGTGTGTGTGTGTGTGTGTGTGTGTGTACACAAATACATACATACACACACACACACATCTACACAAACACACAGAGCACCTTATTATATGCAAGGCACTATGCTAAGAACTTTACAAATATTGTCTCATTTCATCCTCACAACAACCCTGTGAGATAGGGACTATTATTATCCCCATTTTACAGTTGAGGAAACTGAGGAAGACAGAAGTTTTGTGATTGCCCAGGATCACAGCTAAGTAGGTATCTGAGACTATATTTGAATTCAGATCTTACTGACTCTAGGCCTAGTGCTCCACCCACTTAAAGAAGTGTTAGGCATTAGCAGGACAATTGTTTTGTTAGTTTTTTTGGAAGGGTGCTCTTCCTAGCTTCCCAGAAATAAGACCACAAGGCAGCCTCCTATTACACCTCTGGACAAGGCTGGCCCAGTTGTGGGGAAGGAGGAAAGGAAGGAAAGACAAGGGAAAACATTGTCCATTAAAGAATGGAGGGGGAAGATACTGGGAAAGGATGCCTATGAAACTGGCTAACTCCCAGCATCCCCCACTAAAGCATCAGGGGCTCTTGGATTAAGGGGCAGAATTTAATAAGATGCTTTCTAGGCCTCAGCCCTGGTAGTTGTTTCCCTGGCATACTCCAGGCCAGGGTCTATCCTCGGGGTCTCCTTACAGCCCTGGTGTCCAGGACAGCTGTTGCCCCCAGCCTGGTGGTCCTTCTCCTCTAGTGGGCAGCCTATCCACTGTTCCTGCCTTTGGCTGGCTTATTTTTAGCTCTGAGAACAAAGTACTTTATTTGAATAATACTTCTCTAGACCCTGGGGAACACCTAGGGAACGCTCCCAAAACCAGTAATCTCTTTTCTATAGGTACAGAATGTGAGCATCTGCCCAGTTTAGAGGACAAGGCCAAAAGCCAGGCTACCACTTCTTCCACACCTAGCTTCTCCATGTGGGCGCTGATAATGTTCTTCCTAAAGAGGAAGGGGCTGAGGAGTTTGAGTAGTTAAAGGAAATTCAAGCTGGTTTGGATGGGGGTGGTTAATGAGAAAGAAGGACAAACAAACTGGGAAAAGAAGGTCAAGATATCTTTAAACACCACTTCTGGGTCACTTTTATTAGACTGTGAATTCCTTGAGAGCAGGGACTATTTTTTGCTTTTCTTTGTAACCCCATTAAAGTGCCTGGCACTTTAATGTACTTAATGCTTAATAAAGTGCTTAATAAATGTTTATTGATTACTGATTTCAGAGACTTGTGCTAGGGCTGCCTAGACTTAAGGAAGCAAGTCAGGTAGACTCTGGGCCTGGGAAACTGGGCTCTGGGAAGGCAACTCCAGTTCTCCGTGGTGGGTTACACTCCCAAAAGAGAGACAGTAGAAAGGATGCTGGCTCTGGAATCAGAAGACCTGGGTTCAAATCCTACCTCTGATGATTAGTGACTGCAGACAGGTTCTTGCATTTTTCACTGGCTGTCTCCCATGCCTGGAATGCTCTTTCTCTTTTTTTCTGTCTGCTGGATTTCCCCAAGACCCAGCTAAAACCCCACTTCCTGCAAGTGGAATTTCCAAGTCCCACTTACTGCTAGTCTCTTTCCCATGTTGATTGTCTCTAATTTATCATGGATATATCTTGTTTGTGCATAGGCATTTGTATGTTGTCTCTCCCATTAGATTGTGAGCTCCTTGGGATCCAGGACTATCTTTTTTTTTTTTTTTTTTTTTGTATCCACAACTCTGGCACATTGTAGGTACTTAAAAAATTCTTAATAACTTGACCTAACTTGACAGAACCTCCCTTGACCTCAGTGTACTTATTTGTAAAATGAGAGAGTTGGGCTACCACACTCAGAGTGGGACTCTGAGATTCCTTCTTGCTCTGGGTCTATGATCCTAAGATTTTACAAAAAAAAGCATTGTCCAGGGGGCAGCTAGGTGGTGCAGTGGATAGAGCAACGGCCCTGGAGTCAGGAGGACCTGAGTTCAAATCCAGCCTCAGATACTGTGTGACCCTGGACAAGTCACTTAACCCCATTGCCTAGCCAAAAAAAAAAAAAAAGCATTGCCCAGGGAAATCAGTGTATGGGCTATCGTTGGGAGGTGGGTTGGGGTGGAACAGAGGGAACAACAGCTGCTTCCATGATGAGTGAATCATCAATGTTTCCCCAGGTATTGATCTGCCACATATTTACCTAAATTAGTGACCTTTCCAACATCCATTTGCCACCCTCATTCATCCCTGCTCATTGAGAGTGGCAAGAAGTTGAGGGAACCTATTAGCCTGTTCCTGGTCTATGATGCAGGCACAGAGCTGGGCTCTGTTGTTGCTATTCCTGAAGATTCTGTCATTATTTTCTAAAGAGGCATTTCAAGTCAGGCTGTGCTCCTATAAATCCCTTCCTGTGTGACTGGAGAGAGAAAGAGTATGGGGGCTGGCGGACCAGGTATTCAAAATAAGCCCTTTGTTTGAAATGTCTAACTAAGCAAAGCTGTCTGCAAATGTTCAAGGTCTGAGCCAAGAGCACCCACACAGAACCAAACTCCACATCCCAAGACTGCCCAGCTCCCCCCGACGGTTCGCCTGCCCACACAGGGTAGAGAAAATTCCAGGCTGCTCCAGTCTAGAAAGATGAAAGCCAGAAGTGTGTGGGATCAAGGGATTTAAAATCACAAAGGGTATGAACACAACAAACACAGATTCATTCATCAGACACTACAAAATTAGAACCAAGAGGTCAGTCTCTCAAAAGGTGGTTTTGAGACCAATTAATGGGAAAATTACTTGCCACACCAAGTATTGAACTAACAGAACTCATTCCTCCAGAGAGATCTATTTTCCCCAAACTTGTGCCTCCTCCAAACTGCCCTCCTTTAGTAGAGGGCATCACAACCATTTCAATTATCCAGGTTCCTAACCTTGGTGTCATCCTTGACTGAACTGCTCTATGTCACCCCTCCACCTCCACCCTGTCATATCCAATCAGTTGCCAAGTATTGTTGATTCCGTCTCCACCACATTTCTCACATCTGGCCCCTTCTTTCCACTCACTCGGACAATTACCACCCTAGTTTAGGTCCAATCACCTTTCAACTGGACTATTGCAAGTGGTTCCTGATTGGTCTCCCTGTTTTCACTCATTTTCCTTTCAAACTCATCTTCCACACAGCTGCCAAATTAATATTCCCAAGACACACGTCTGACTATTTTGCTCCCCTCCTCTAAAATTTTCAGTGACTCCCTACGGTTCCCAAGATAAAACACAGACTCTTCAGTCTGGTATTTAAGGTCTTCCATAATTTAGCTCCCACTTCCCTTTCTAGACTTATTCGATGTTATTTCCACTTGTGCATTCTGTGTGCTAGCCAAAATGCCCTACTAGCTGTTTTCCAAAGTCAATATAGCATCTCCCATCTCTTTGTCCTCATACAGAGGCTGTACTCCATGTCTAGAATGTTCTCCCTCCTCTACCTCAACTTTTAGAGCCTTTAGCTTCAAGAATCACCTTGGGTGCTGCCTCCTGATTCCTCCATTTCTGGGTGCCCCCCCGCACCCCTCCCACTGTCTTTGTATTTCCTTATCTTTGTATCTGTTGTATTTCTTTCCTTTCCCTTCCCCTCCTCCTTTACAATGTAAGCTCCTTAAGGTTAGGGAGAAGTTAGTTCTTGTTGCTATGTCTTTCTTATAGGAGATGGTTTAAAAAGGTGCACTGATTTGAATTGAGAGATTTCACAGGTTGAAAATATAAATACAGTGCAATATAATGTAATCCAATAAACATTTATTAAGTGTCTGCTATGTGCTTGGTTCTGTGCTAAGTGCAGAGGATACAGAGAAGAAAAAGAAAGATAGTCCCACCTCTCAAGGAGCTTACAGTCAAATAGGGGAAGACAATGTACAAAAGGAAACTGAAAGGGGTGGGACAAAGACCTGGGACTCAATAATGATGGAGTAGAATTCAAAGAGAGTAGCTAATGAGAAACGGAGAATTCACTGGGCTTTTTAACCCTCTTTCTCTGGAGGCTTTGGGAGAGTTTTTCGCTCCGTCCTCCAAACCTCCAATCAGAGGGGCAGAGGCATCCGAGCATACTGATGAAGTTCAATCTCTGTGATGATGCATTTCCTGAAGGTGAGTTTTTCCTAGGATGGGTACATCATGGTGATGGAGTCTAATCTAAGGAGTGCGGCTGACCGATTGGAAATGAGTTTCCTAAGGGTTTAGAAAATATCCTGGGTCATTATGATAATTGGTCTCTAATGGATTACTTAGGGAAGCTAGGGATGTTTGAGGTGCTGGTTTCTGCTGAGGTCGAAGGGCAAATATGTCCTCTTGTCTCTACTTACTAACTGTGACCATGAGCAAATCATTGTTTATCTTTGTACCTCTGGAAAATAGCACTATGCTTTGGGAGTAGTAAGTGTTTGATAAATAGTTTGTTGAACAAATATCAAATTAAGTCACTTATACTTTTGGGGCCTCAGTTTCTTCATTAGTAGAATAAGTAGGGCATATTAGATCAGTGGTGGCAGACTCAAATAGAAACAGAGACCATTAAATCATACATAAGGATCTCTGTGGGCCATAGATTGACTTAGAAAACCACTTTTATATATTTCTTTTTTTTAAAATCAATACGTCAACCCATTAAGATCAGGTAGCAATGACATTTCAATCTGGTTAGGGCCGTATTCAGGAGTGTTGTGGGGCCATAAGGGCCACGCATCTGATACTTCTTTATTTCAGGATCTTTAAAGTCCTCTTCAACCTGCTCTCCTGGCTCTCTGGACTTTCTCTTCCATGCCATAGAGACTTCTTTACTTTTACCGTGAAGGTACCTCTGCCCCTGCACCTTCCCCCTCTTACTGGTGATTTCCTCCCAGAACCTCCACTTTAAGGAGGACGCACAGATCAGTCTTGTCTTCCTCATCTTCCTTCCTCTCCAGAACACACAGGTAGGTCCCACTTAAGAGAATGTGTGTAGAATGGGGCTTTTGGGGCCATTCTAGGAACCTTGAATTGGAGATTCTCTGGCTACTTCCAAGGACCCAAAAGAAACATGTGACTCAGTGTTGAAGGCCTTATACTTTGAGATGACTAGACAATCCCTTTAATAGCCCCTGAGCTCAAAGAGTCTATGACTGGGTTGGTCTTTAAAGAAAAGT
Organism: Vombatus ursinus; assembly: GCF_900497805.2. Lineage (NCBI taxonomy): Eukaryota > Metazoa > Chordata > Mammalia > Diprotodontia > Vombatidae > Vombatus > Vombatus ursinus. The sequence goes on from NW_020954619.1 coordinate 6,708,236, forward strand.
TCCTTCCAGCTAGGTGGCATAGGGAATAGAGTGCTGGGCCTGGAGTCAGGAAGACTCCTCTTCCTGAGTTTAAATTTGGCCTCAGACACTTACTAGCTGTGTGACCCTGGGCAAGTCACTTAATTTTGTTTGCCTCAGCTCCTCATCTGTAAAATGAGCTGGAGAAGGAAATGGCAAAACTACTCTAGTAACTTTGCCAAGAAAACCCCAAATGGGGTCATGAGAAGTCAGACACAACTGAAAAATGACTAGAAAAAGACCCTTCCTCAGTCTCTTTCTTTTCCTCTTGGCTACATGTTCTATCTAGACTGTTTTAGTCTATGCTGGGAAAGGCTCAAAGAAGGGCTCATCTTTCCCCCTCACTCTGGGTATATAATAACTGCTCCCATGTGGAGATTTGAGCCTGGGCCTTGGTGTCCCAAGCTGCCTTTTCCTCTTTGTGTTTCCTCTCCTGAATATAGGTGGCTAAAGAGATATCCCGCACGTCCAATGTGACACTGTCTGACCTGGCCCCATGGGCCCTGGGGTGCAAATTCCGATTCAATTCCCACTCCACTCATCTATGATGTACTACAGCCTAACCATGGCCACCATGTGCTTTTCCATTGTCCTTTGGTTGATCCTCAATTTCCATTCTTCAGAGGCAGTAGTATTCCATGACTCATAGCTACACAATACCGGAAAAATATTGATATTAAAGTGATGGGTCTTTGTTTTGTGGAGAACATTTGAAGTCATTAAAAGAACTGTAATTTTCCAAAGGCAATCCAGTTCCCTCTCCTCCTTCTGTTTAATTCTGAACCTAATTCATTGTTCATTTGCCAGGAAGGCATCCGTAAGGATGGACTAGCTCTACAGGTTGCATATTATGGTCTGGACCAGTGGAGTCAAACTGAAATGGGCCATGTATTGACTTAGAAAACCACAAATTAATATTACCTATGTCATACTGTATTTTTATTTGTTTTGTTAAACATTTCTCAATCACATTTTAATCTGGTTCAGCCAGCCTTGGAAGTTTTGCACTTGTGGGCAGGCTCAGAGAGATTAAATGATTACCAATGGTCCCAAAGCTAAAGCACATCAGGACAACAGGTGATCTGCATTCACTTGGTTTGTCCTTTGTGAATCATTAGGTCAGATTCTTAATGAATCTTTAGTGCTTTAGATGAAAAAACACTACAGACATATGAGCCATTATTTGTTGTCTTTCTGAATTGTGACACCAATCAGGATATATAAAATTTTAATTTATACATTTAATAAAAGAATTTATTCTATAAAACTTGGACTCAGTCAAAGGGCTGCACTTGAGGACCCAGCGGGCCACACGTGGCCTGGAGGCTGTAGGTTTCCCACCCCTGTCATAGAAGATGCCTCATGTTTCTTGTAGGGAGATTGGACAGATCACACAGTGGGAAAGAAAGCCTACCATATAGGCCGATACCTTGGGCCTTCTACAGCAGGCAGATAGAAAGGTCTGATTAAAACATATGGGTATCAAGACCAAGTTGCTCAGTATCTCTCATTAGCATATTGTAATTATCTTTTTAGACATCATTGATAAAAAATGTTTTGTATATTCTGACTTCTATTTTACTTATTCTACTTGTTGGGTCTTGCCTGAAGATTATAGGCCTTTAAAAATGTTATAATTCTTTAATTAGAAAACTGCATCCATGCAGCAGAAAACCACTTGATTTTTCCTGATATCATGCTATAAATTAGTATTCTTACTGGGAAAATCCGGATAGAGATATCAAGCAATACTCAGATGTAGTCCATGAATCCTCATACATGTATATCATAATCCCTTATGAGAAAATAATATGAATTATAATAATGTAATAATATAATAATACCCCACTTTATATATGCTTAGCATCTTGAATAAAAGGATATAAAGCACTAATGGGGGAAAAATTCTTAATAAATCTTATTCAAGAGATTCTATAATGTTCCCAGACTTGATGCAATTGACATAGTGTCATCCGCTCTAAACCTTAAAGAATTATATAAATGTAGGATTGTTATAGAGGGTTGGGTTGTAAGGATACAGAGGAGGGGAGGTTCTGTTATCCAAATAATTTATCCATTTGGGGAATGGGAGCAGGGGTTAGTTCAGTGGTGTGCTGGAGCCAGCTCGTGCTAACCCCTAAGAGCTGATTGTTGAATTTTCAGCACTTACATCCTGGAATTCACAAATGATACAAATAAGGGCTTGGTTTATTGTTTTGTTGATTGTTCAAACTTAAGGAAACAACAGAAAAATATTAATAATGAAGATTAAACTTTAAAATTGTCATGCCTATATTCCCCTCCTGTGGCAACCCCTACTCCCGATCTAACTAAGTATTTGCCAGCATACTTCTGACTTACTCCATGGCCATAAAACAGTTCAAAGTTAAAACCAATCTTGGCTAAGCCATCCTGGGCCCTTCAATCTTACATTAGTGGTGATGGTGGTAGTGATGGTTAATTATACCTTTTTGGGAAGGATCACAGACCGCAATGGGGAGTGTTAGAGGGAAGAGATGCTTAAAACAAGGCTCTAATAACAGAGTTTTTGCTAGATCCCCAGCCTGCATTGTAATGTTATTTTCTTGCTGGTATGAATGGAGAAAGCAGTGATCTGAACCCACAAAGGATGATTTGGGGAAGTAGAGAGGAAGATGGTAAAAGGCAGGGCATTTTCAAGATGGAGGAGGCTCAATGCTTTGGATAGGATCCATTATTAATACCTTGAGAACAAAATAGCTTCACTAACCTTTTATGGGAACAGAAAAAAATCCCCCTCCACAGAATCAGAGTTGGAAGAGACCTCATGAGGTCTCTGTGGTCTAATCTGAATGTAAAAAAGAAACAGTTTTAGTAATAATAACTGACAAATGGTTACCCAGCCTCTACTTGATAACTTCTGGTGAGGAGGAGGCCGTTACTTCCTAGGCAGCCCAGTCCACTATTGGATAATTGTAATTGTTAGAAAACTTTTCTTCATATTGAGTCCAAATTCACCTCTTTGCAACGTCCACCTACTGCCTGGTGGGAACAAGAAGAAACCTAATATCTTTTCTATATGGCACCCTTTGAATACTGGAAGACAGCTAAACCTCTTCTTTTTTGGGTTAATCATCTTCAGTTTCTTAGGCTGATTCTCTTATGATGGAGAAACTCTGCCATCTTAGTTATCCTCCTTTGAGCACTCATCAACTTGTCAATGACCTCCTTAAAATATGGTACCCATAGCTGCGTACAGTATTCTAGATATTTCTTGACCAGGGCAGAGAACAGTGGAAATGTCACCACCATAACCCTGAGTATTCTTCTTCTCAATGCAGCTTTTTTGTCTACCATACTCCACTGTTGACTCATATTAAGAAGGTGTGTCCATATTTAAATTTATACCAGTGGAAGGACCTTACTGATATGAGTACTCCCTCCCATTGAGCAGAAACCTATCAGTGTCTTTTTGTCACATATAACTTTTATTTTCATGCTCCCATAAAACTTATACAGAGGATCTTTCCAACATGCTGGAGGCCTTCCCATAGGTCTTTTAATATTATGTGTTTATTAGTATAGTACTTGGACTCCTCACTCTTAGTAAATGATTGGCCCCCTCTCCTTTCCCATCATACATCTCCCATACTAACATATGTATGTATACAAATACCACTCATACATATATATATGTGTGTGTGTATGTGTGTGTATGATGTAGGTATGGGTATGTGTACATATATATATGTGTATACACATGTATGCATACACACATATCTATCTATCTCCACTTCTTATGTGCAAGATTATCCTTGGTGATAAGTTACATCCTATTTACACTCATCATATGTCTCTTCATTGCCTTTTGGGTCCTCTGCAATTTTGACTTTGGGGATTGAGATATTCTATGATTCACAGCCATGTAACATCACCCAAAGAATATTGGCGTTAGAAAAGAAAACAATATATTGTACTTGAATCAATGAGCTTTAGAATCTGGTACATAATGATTATCATAGCACACCTGGATTTCTCTGGCTGTCTCCACGATGTGACAAGACATGACTCCATGTAGAATGATAAAGACTGGACTTGTGATTTCATGGGTATAGAGAGCTCTCAGCTAAAGAAACTCTTTCCACCAACAGAAGTCAGCTCATTTTTTGAAAGTTACAGTCTTAGAGTTACCTGGAACACTGAGAGGTTAAGTACCTTGCCTAGGGTCACACAGATAGTACCTGTCAGAGGTAGGACTTAAATTCAGGTCTTGCTGACTCCGAGGGCACTATGTGATAGCCACCAAAAAATATCCAGTTCAATTTATAGACTTCGAACTTTAGAGTGGGAAGGTAGTTCAGTGCATCTATCAATGAGGTTACAGGTCCGCTGAAGGATATCGATATCATTTTACAATCCATATTCAAACCAGCCTCTCTAAGGGTGAAGAGGGAAGGCTAATGCAGAGCCCTGGAAAATCTGAAAAAAACAGGGCACTTTGGAAAAAGTGCTGGATCTGGAGGATCTGGGCTTGAGTCCCCTCTCTGACACTTCCTGTGTGACTTTGGGTGCGATCCGGCCTAACGTGGCCTTAGGATTTTAGGCTTTACTTAGCCTCCATAGGCCTTAGTTTTCTTATCTGAAAAATGACAGGGTTGGATTAGAAGACCTTCAAGGGTGTGCTGAAGCAAGCTTGAACTGGTGCTGGCTCTCTCAGGTTGTTAAAATTTCAGGGTGAGCATTTTCACCTTAGATACCACAAATGCTTCAAATAAGGACTTGATTTTTTGCTTTGTTGACTGTCTAAGACTTAAGAAACTGATGGAGAAAATTTTAATAATGCAGATTAAACTTAAAAGTGTGTTATGGGTACCCATATCCCTCTCCTCTCCCCCACCCCTCCCCTGGAGCTAGTTGTTAAACATTTACCAGCACACCACCACTTCTAGGGTTCCTTCTTGGCCTGAAATCTGTAATTTCTGTTTGGTTCTTAATCTTCTCCCAATGCAGCCTAGGTGTCAGTAGTTTGGTACCTGATTTGGGCACTTGAGAAGAGGCTTCAGAGCATCGCAGGTATGGATAATAATAAACGACAACAATAATAATAGCTCACATTTCTATAGCCCTCTTAGGTTTACAAAGGGCTGAACTAGATGAGCTAGCTCTCAGCTGCCTTCCCCTCTGATATTCAGAGATTCTGTGATCCTGCTCCTCTGCTCCTCTGCTCAGCCCTGTGCTGTGTCTGGTGGGTAGGTGGAGGCTGGCTAAATTTATGGATAGACCCTGAGTATCTCTTGCCCAGGCAACAACATGAGTCAGGAAATGATTAAGTGCTTAATAGTGTGATACACAGACAGCTAATGCCTTTTGGAACTCAGAGAGGGAGCTGGCAGATCAAAGAAGGCTGGAATAGGCCCTGAAGACTTCTTGGGGGAAGTGGGGCTTGGGCTAGGCTCCCAAGGTTAGGCTGAGGGGTCAGGAGAGCACGTTAACAGGCAAAGGGGCAGTGAGTTAGAGTGGACCTGGTGTGTTCGTGAGACAATGAGAAAACTAATCTGAGATCCTCTCCTTCTTGTCTTTTCCTCTCCCAGCAATTCATAGCTTTATCTTCAGAATCCAGTTTAGGGCTTGCCTCCTGAATCAATTTGGCTGTGGCTCCTAATCTCACTCTGCACTGGCCCCATTCTAGGGCAACTAAGTTATTTGTCCTGGGGTGAGGTGGAGTCTGTGTTTCTGTTTTCTTCCTTTATCAGAATAGAGGAATCTTGCCAGACCTTAGAGCTGGGAAGAACCTCTGGAAATCATCTGGGTGAGCACTCTGTCTTGAGAGGCAGAAATACATATAGTCCCCATTTAACTACCAGATGAGAGTTTAAGTGGTTTGCTCATTGTGGATTAATTGATTTGCTCAAAGTCACATAGGCCTCCACAAGGGTCGGGGTCAACTGCTTCCCCATTTTGCCACCAATTTCCAAATGCAGATGCGTACACATGGGGGTATGTCTGTGCACATTTGAAAATGAGTAAGGACACTATGGTAGGAAAAAAGTTAGGAAGCCCTGGGTGAAGTTCTCCTGCCCAGGGAAGTTCTCATTTCTTGTCCCCCAAAGTCACAGGTGAAGGGTTATCTTGTCTTGCTACTTCTAGCCTCCTTAGCAGTGTTAATAGTGATGGAGAAAATGTTCACTTTTTTTTTCTGATGCTTTAAGGTTAACAAAGTACTTTCTTTGCTCACAGCAATGCTGGTAGTTTGGACACTACAACTCTCATTTTACAGATGAGGAAACTGAGGCTCAGAGAGGTCCATGGTCATACAACTAGTAGGGGTCAGAGTCGAAGCTCCTTGTGTATTCTGTATGCACACCACTTCCCACCTTATTTCCATCTTGAACTTGGGAATAATAAAAATCAATAATAATACTAGCTAGCATTTGTATAGTGTCTTAAGTTTTGCAAAGTGCTTCACACATATTTTCTCATTTTATCCCCATAACAATCCTGAGAGGTAGATTCTATTATCATTCTCATTTTACAAATGAGGAAACTGAGGCTCAGGGAAATTATGTGTCTTGGCCAGGGTCATATGGCTACTAAGTGTCTGAGGTTGGATTTAAATTCAGGTCTTCCTGACTCCAGGTCCAGCACGCTATTCACTGACCCACCTAGAAGACACATATAAGTGTTCCTACGACTATTTTATTGTATATTCTAGACCTTTTCAAAAATCCAAATGAATTCTGCTACTCTTTTGTTTTGCTTTGTAAAGTATTCCCTTCCCAGTTTGAATGGTATGATACTAAATCTGTTTAACTTATTATCTTCTCTCTCAGCCCCCTCACTCCCAACCCAAAGCTCCTTTTAGAATCCCTTGTTACTTCACTTCAGGTACCTTCTACTTGAAGCTCCAGCCCTCTCCAAATAGCCTTATATTTATTTTGTATATATACCATATATGTTTATCTATATCTATATATACTTTCTCTCTTCTCCCCTACTTCTCTCTTTCCTCTTCCTCTCCCTTTCTTTTCTCTCTTTCCTTTCTTTTCTCTCTTTCCTTTCTCTTCTCTTCTCTTCTCTTCTCTTCTCTTCTCTTCTCTTCTCTTCTCT
>NW_020954619.1:6715349-6807370 GCF_900497805.2 Vombatus ursinus
CTTCTCTTCTCTTCTCTTCTCTTCTCTTCTCTTCTCTTCTCTTCTCTCTATCCCCCTTTCCTCTCTCTCTTTCTCTTTTCTTTCTCTCTCTTCCCAGCTCCCCACATCCCCCATATGTGCTCTTTGAGAGCAGAACTATTTTGAATTTGTTTTTATATTCCCATCAACCTAGCACAGTTCCTGGTACGTAGTACGTGCTGAATAAATGCTTGTTGATTGATAACCTAATGCTTTCCCAAACTTCCTGAAAGATCTCTAGTTCCCCCCTGCTTCTCTGTTTTTCCCATTCCACTCCCACCCCCAACTTCCAGACCTGTCATTCAGGAAACATATGGAGCTGAAGTTTCTGGCAAACCACAATGCTGTGGTTAGCTTGCTTCAGGACCTGCTGCACATGTTCTGAATGTGGTTCCCTCTCCCTTCCACCCTGAGGCATCTGGGCAGTGAGATGGATGGTGCTCTATATATAATAGGGCAGTGACAGCAGGAGCCTAGGCAATAAATAACGGTGGCTAAGTACTTCGCCTGTGCTTTGTCTGCAGAATAAAATTCCTAATCAGCTGCATGCATAGCCAGGGTATTGGCAATGAGTCCTGGCTAGCCTGTACTGACAGCATTAGGAATTGGACCTTGATGTAGTGCCTTGGTGGCTACAGGCTCTACAGAATCTCCAAGTGTCTAAATTACTCATGGAGTAGTCACTGAAGCGCCTTTGCACGCTGTGTTCTCTCCGAGCCCACTAAGGAATAACTGGGCAAGTCATGGTTCTATTGGGATCCATTTCATAAACCCTAAGGGTCTCCTCTTTGACTGTAGGAGGAAGTCTTAACTTCTTAACTCTTTAGTGCCTTAGAATTCACAAACTACTTTACAAGGTTGCTTGGAGTAAAGAACCAGGCTCAAGATAGCAAGACTGGGATTCTGATCCCATATCCACTGATTATGTCCCTTAATTCTGTTTTCCTCAGTTTCCTCATCTGTAAAATGAGGTGGAGAAGGAAATGGCAAACCATTCCAGTATCTCTGCCAAGAAAATCCCAAATAGAGTCACAAAGAGCTGGACAAGAGTGAAATGATAGAACAGCAGCCTGAGGAGGCAGCCTTTCACAGGGACATAAGCATCTCAGGGTTGGGAGAGATGTCAGAGGCTGTCTTGTTCAACCTGTACTTGAAACAGGAATGCCCTCTGTAACAGCCCTGACAAGTGGTCATCCAGCTTGCAGGCGTAGACCTGCAAGGACCCCCTTCCACCAATTAGACTTTAAAGAATGGGTAGGCATTCAGTTTGTAGAAAAGAGATGAGGCTATTCCAGGCGTAGGTGGAGGGAAGTGAAGAACCCATTTGGGTCATTGGAAATAGAGCCATTCTACTTCTGTACACATTATTTAGAAGGGAATGGATAGGATTCAAAAGATAGGGCAATGGTAGACTGTAATTGTGCCTTGAATGGCAACAGAGTATGAATTTTTCTCAGTAGGTGAAGGGAAATGCTAAAAGATTTTGAGCAGAAGACTGATATGACAATGTGCATAATAGGCAATCAATAAATACATGATGGGATTGTCATCTTCATAACTAGCATTTGTATAGCTCTTTAAGATTTGCAAAACATTTTATGTGTATTACCTCATCTGATCCTTATAACAAATCTAGGAGGTAAGGGCTATTATTATCTTGATTTTACAGGTGATGACACTGAGGCCCAGAGAGGTGAAGAATGTCTTGGCCAGGGTCACACAGCTAGTAAGTGTCTGAGGCAGGAGTTCAAACTCAGGGCTTTCTGATTTGAAGTCTAGGACTCTATTCACTGTAACAACTACTTGTTGTTTAGTTATTGAGTTGTGTCTAACTCTTCGTGACTCCATGAACCATACTAACCATTTCTTGGCAAAGACACTGGAGCAGTTTGCCATTTCCTTCTCCAGTGGATTAAGGCAAACTGAGGTTAAGTGTCTTGCCCGGGGTCATACTGCTAATAAGTGTCTGAGGCTGGATTTGAACTCAGGTCTTCCTGACTCCAGGCCCAGACCACTGAGCCATCTAGCTGCCCCACTGCACCAGTGTTTACCTCATAAACATAGAAGCCTAAAATACAGGAAGGAAGAAGAGAGAATAATGGGGTTTTGTGACTCCTGAGTTCTGCATCTTCTTTTTCAAGGAGTTTTTTTTTAATAGTATTTTACAACCAGGATATCAAGATAATATTTAAAGGGAGGCACTTGCCCATCCCAGTTGGTAAGAGAGACAGGTTGGAGCAAGAGGTTAGGATTATAAGGAGATGGTGTAGTATAGTGAGGGGTGAGGTACTAAATATCTAACAATATGCTATCTGGAAAAAATGTACATATGTTAAAGCTTAATCTACAATATTAATATTTTCTCCACTTTCTTAAGCCTAGAATTCAACAAGACAATAAATAGAGCCCTGATGATTTCGGAGGTATAAATGCTCAGGAGGAAAATTTAACCACCTGGCTTCAGTCCATCACTGAACTGTACAGTGGGAGGAGTCATTGATTTTTGAGACAGGGGGTGTGTGTTTGACTCCTAGCTCTGTTGTTTAATATCTTTGTGACTTTGGGCAAGTTATTTAAACCAGAGGGTCCTTGGTTTTCTCATCTATAAAATGAAGTGATTCTGCCAGCTAATCTCTACGGGTCCTTCTGGCTCGGAGCTCCATGATACAATCCGCTCGATAATCAGTATTTGCTTAGGGAGTAACCTAAACTTCGTTTCCTTTTCCAAGAAAGAGCAGAAGGAGCCAGCCAAGCCCTGGAAACTCCAGCTGGCATCCTGGGGATTTACCTAGTGAGCCTTGACCTTTGGCCCCTGAATATAAAACAATGGAGAGTAAGAGACTTGTAAATTCAGTCCAGTTGTAAAAGTACTTATTTTGTGGTGTGCTCAGCATCATCAGAGGTTCTTTTCTAGCTCCATGACATAGCTCACATATATCCCCTTCTCTCTGCTCACACAGCCGCCTGCTTAGCTCGGGTCTCTCCCCTGGATTACGGCAGTGGCCTCCCTAATTGGTCTCTCCCCTCTTTCTTCTTCAATGAATCCTCCACACAGTTGCTAAAGTGATTTTGCTAAAGCACAGGTCTGATCATATCATTCCCCTACTCAATAAACTCTAATAGTTGTTTATTACTTCTAGGATCAAATAGAAACTCCCGTGTTTGCCATTTAAGACCCTTCACAGTCTGGTCCCAATCTATCTTTCCAGCCTTATTATATATTATTCTCCTTCATGCATATTATTGACCAGCCAAATTGCCTTCTCATACACAACACTCCGTCTCTCATCTTTGCCTTTGCATGGGCTGTCTCCCACCTTGGCCTCTCAGAATTCTTTGTTTCCTTCAAAATTTAGGCCAAGTACTACCTGCTCCAGGAAACCTTCCCTTATTCCCCAGCTGACAGTTACCTTATATCTATTTATATATCTATATACCCTATATTTATATATAGAGATAGCTAGGTGATGCTTAGATAGAGCACTGGGCCTGGAGACAGGAAGACTTGTGTTCAAATATTGCTTCAGATACTTATGTAGTTATATGACCTTGTTCAAGTCACTTAACCTTTGTCTGCCTCATTTTCTTCAACTGTAAAATGGGGATAATAATGGCGCCTACATGATACACAAGTATCAAAGGAGAAAATGTTTGTAAAAAATGCTTAGCACTGGAACACAGTAGGCACTATAGAAATACGTATTCCCTTCCTTTACCCCCTATTTTGTTTCTATTTTGTATGACAGGTAGCATGGCTTAGTGGAGAGAGAGATGGCCTTGGTACCAGGAAGACTATGAACCCGGACAAGTCACTTAATCTCTTAAGTACTATCGGTGATTCTCTAAGAGTATAAGGAGAAGATACCCACATCCATTAGTAGAGGGAGTTCTGCATAGCCATTAAATCACAGATTCAGGGCAGCTAGGCAGCGAAGTGGATAGAGCACCAGCCCTGGAGTCAGGAGGATCTGAGTTCATATCCGGCCTCAGACATATAACACTTACTAGCTGTATGACCCTGGGCAAGTCACTTAACCCCAATGGCCTCATCCAAAAAAAAAAATCACAGGTTCATCCATTGTCTCCATTTTGCTTATATTTATGTTAAGGGGGTGGGCAGCTAGGTGGCACAGTGGATAGAGCACCGGGCCTGGAGTCAGGAAGACCTGAGTTCAAATCCAGCCTCCAATATTTACTAGCTGTGTGACCCTAGTCAAGTCACTTAATCCTGTTTGCCTCAGTTTCCTCATCTGTAAAATGAGCTGGAGAAGGAAATGGCAAACCACTGTAGTATCTTTGCAAGAAAACCCCAAATGGGGTCATGAAGAGTCAGACATGACTGAAATGACTGAACCACAACATAATGAGGGCTGGCACATGCTCAGGGTATGTTAGCATGCATGGCGCAAGCAAATTCCCCACTTGGAGAGGCTGAGGAACCTGATCATGTATAACATAGGAGCACAGTGGAGACACCTGAGCTGGAATGTCTAATGTAGACATTCTTTAACTGCTCCTGGTCTGATAACCCCGTGGCTTAGTAGCTGGGCAGCCAGAATGGGGAGGGTCCTAACAAGGCTCAAGTTAGCCTCGGCCTAGATTCATTCCCTCTCTTCAGCTACGTTCTTAATGGATATTTGGGACTCCACTGTTCCCAGTGACCAAAATGAGCTAAGAAAGAATATGTCCCTGTGCTGTTGGGGGGAAGCAAGGGGAATTTGTACTTTTCCTATTGCTATATCTTAGAAATAAATGACCTTTTGTAAAAGTTGATTGACGTTTAGCGGTTACATGGAATTGGGGCTCTACTCACTTGTGTCTAACAGTGGGAGATACACAACCAGTATGGGTTAATGCTGATGGCATTCGAGGTGAGAGAATGCCAAGCCCCTCAGGTTATATAGGACTGTGAGGGTCTGCATAAACAGCCTGGTTCTTGGAAAGCAGGCCAGAGCAAGCTGGCTTATATATATGTTCGGTTTGTGTCTTCTGATAGAATGGAAGTAAGCTCCTTAATGGCAGGGACGGTTTCATCTTTGTCCTTTTACCTCTACTACCTAGCCAAAGGTGTGGGGAGGGGGTTTGAGGGGTAATCTGGTGGAAGACATGGAAAGGGATAGAACCATGGACACACGTAGACGGGTTGGCTTTGTCTAGGGGAGGGGCCAACTCATTTTTAGAAACTGGGGAAAAGGAGGAAAGAATGTGGAATGGCCTCAATTTTCTCAGTAAAGTAGGAGGTGAAGTGCTCAGCTTAGAGATGTGAGGATCAAGAAAGCTTGAGGATAGAAGAAAAAAGCTTGGAAAAGCTTTTCTAGGGACTGCTATAGGAAATCAATTAGATAAGAATGGGCTGGCTTGCTGCCTTGAGGGCCCAGCTGATGGTGGATAATGTGAATTTATAATGTATCCAATCAGCATGGTTATAAGATTTCCTACAGCTCAGTTCAGCCCCTTATGAGTAAGAGTGGAGGAGGTGGATGGTGGGAGTAATCTTTGGCAAGAGATAAACTGTGGAAGGATAAGTGGGACTTAAACGTAGGCTAACTACTGGGTCAAGCAAGATTGGAGAGGGGAGGAGGTGAAATCAGAACAGGGGAAATGACCTGAAGAAAAACTAAGGGGTGGAGGGATTTGGAGATCTTAAAGAAGGGAAAGAATAGGTTTGTGGGGATAAGGCATAGGGAGAGATGGAATGAGATGGTGTAGTGGATAGAATGCTCTCTCTGGAGTCAAAAAGACCTGAGTTCAAACCCAGCCTTAGACACTTAATAGTTATATGAAGTCAACCACCTGGGCAAGTCAACCAACTGCCTATTTCCTCATCTGCATAATGGGGATGATAATAATAGTCCCTACCTCCCAGGGTTGTTGTGATGATAAAATGAGATAATGTTTGTGTAGTGCTTTGCAAACCTTAAAGCACCATATAAATACTGGCTATCATGGTCAGATAGAGGAATGTCAGAATTTTAATTAGGGAAGTGGGACATTTGTGGGTAAATGGAGAGATTCAGGTTTTGATTAACCTCTTTTCTGATTTAAAGGAGTAGAAGCATTAGGAGGTTAGGGAGATTGAGGGAGTATCTGTGTGAATGTTAATGTTCCCATGTCAGTTAGTGCAGGCCCTGGACACCTTTCACCTATATTCTTGCAAAAGCCTCCTAATTGGTTTCCTTGCCTCGAGTCTCTCTCCACTTTGGTCTATCTGACACACTGCAGCTAAGGTGATTTTCCTTAAGTGAAGATCTTTCTATGTCACTCCCCTACACAATAAGTGTCAATGATTTCCTACTGTCTCTAGAATAAAATATGGCCCCTATTTAACAAAGTATTTTTAAAACCCCTACTATGGAAATTTTGCTGGAGGCTGGCACTAATGAAGTCAGACAATGCAGAAAGTGCAAATGCTCTCTGCCTCATTTTCCATTCCCACCAAAATTACTTTTTTACATACTGTGGGCATGTATTTTATATCTACTTCTCTGTGTAAATGTTGTGCTCCCCTAGTAGAATGTAAGTTTCTTGAAGGCAAGAAATGTTTTGGTTTTGTCATTGTATCCCCAGTACCTAATGAAATGCTTTTCACCTAACAAAGGCTTAAGAAATGCTTGTTGAATTGAGATGGATTGACTTGACAGGTAGTAAACACTGCCACTGATGGTGTGCTCTGTGAAAGAGTCTCCTATATGCAAGGCCATTGCCAAACTCTTTAGGGTGGAGGAAACATGTAGGCTGAAGGAAATGAAGCAGCTTCTCTGGACCTCATTCATGGTCAGCAGGCAGTCTGGTGGCTACCAGACTAGAGCACTGCTTGTGCAATTGGCTTTATTAAGCATCTACTATGTGCCAGGCCTTGGGGGCACAGATAAGATAAATGAAACAATCCCTGTGTGCAAAGAATTTACATTCTAATAGGGAAGACAACAAGGATGTGTAGATGTATATACAGAATAAATATAAAGAGAATAAATGCAAATAAATGCAGAGTAGTTAAATATAAAGCAGTATATGAGAGGGTAGTAGCAGTTGAGGGGATAAGGAAAGGCTGAACATAGAAGGTGTTACTTTAGCTGCATCTTGTAGGAAGAGAGAGATTCTATATGGCAGAGGTGAGGAGAAAGAGGGCATTCCAGGCATGGAGGCCTGGCCGGTGCAAAGGTGCTGAGATGGGAGTGTTTTGTCTGAGGACCAGAGAGAAGGCCAGTTCGGTTGGATCAAAGAGTGCATAATATAATATGAGTTTAGAAAAAGAGATTGGAGCCAGGCTGTGAAGCACTTGAAAGCTAAACAGGAGTTTGTATGTGATTTTAGAGGAAATAGGAAGCCACCATGTTAACTGAGTGGAAACTCACATTGTCAGATTTGTACTTAAGGAAAACGACTTCATTGGCTGCATGTAGGGTGGACTAGAGAGGTGTAAGCCTGGGAGGACAATCAGGAAACTAGTGCAGGAATCCAAGGAGAGGTGAGGACAATTCCAATTTTGTTTTCCTGATCTCTGTATCCCCCCTTTGGGTCACTGATATCCCGGTCCCTACTGTGATTGCCTTTCCTGTTTCTGGGTTTTCCTGGTACCAAGTTCCTCCTTTGCCAGATTCAGAATGGGCATGTCTCACTTCCTCCTGTGGTGCAGAATTCCTGGCATAATGATTTGATCGGTCAATGTCTGTCCTCTGAGCCACCTTCCAGTAGTCTACCCGTGGCTCTGTCCCAGACAGTCCCCAATACAGATGGTGAGTTATTCACCGTCTGACACTTCCCTTCCTGCACAGGCAAGTGCCTTGATCTCTTCTGGCCACTTATCCCTGAGTTGGTTACTGTTTCATCACACACTGTTCTGTACCTCAGTTTGAACATTTGAAAGACCATGTGATAGCCTAGGCAGCTCTTTGCTCATAGTATTGAATCTCCTATGTTCCAGTTGTGTGAGTTGGCATAGCTTCCTTAGAACATGACCGTTTGGATCCAGATTTTGTCTTTGTGTTCTTAGGAGAACTAGGATCCCTTGCAAGGAAATGCTTTAACCTCTGTCTGTTTGTGGATAGCTGGAGAAACCTGGATTCCTCAGGTGCTGACTTTTGCCAATCAAATCACTAGGAGTAGCTAGCTGTTCCTGCTGAAACCCATCTCTGGACCAGGATCAGTTTTCTCTTGTCTGAGAGAATAACTCTCTGAGATGCTTTCAGTGCTATTCTTTACACACAAAGCCTGGAGAAAAAGGGAAAAAAAAAAACCTCTTGCAAACGGTTGCCTCTTGCAGCTGCTAACTGAAATTTCAAAACAGGAGAGAGAAAAAATATACAGAAGTTATTTAAGAATAACTCAAATCGCAACCAAGTACTTGACCAAAAAAAAAAAAACAAAAAAAAACAGAAACAAAAAACCGGGAAAAAAACATTCATATCAAAGAACCTTTTCATAGAATTTAGAATCACACAATTTAAAGTTGAAAGCGTCCTCAGAGGCCTCTAGTCCAAAAGGAATCCCTGTATTACGATCCCTGCTTCAATGCCTCCATTTTCCACTTTTGGACAACTCTAGTTATTAGAAAGTTCTTCCTTATCTTAAGTCCTTGTTCTGGGTTCTGCTCTCTAGGGCCAAACAAAACAAATGTGGTTCCTCTTCCACAAAATAGCCCCTCAAATATTTGAACAGGATTATATGTCTCCGCCCTTCCCCCTCCCTGCCTTTTCTTATTTATAAGAAACCTCCTTACTTCTTTCAAAGGATCATCATCTGATGCACCCTCAGGCCCCTTCACTCTCCTACTATGGACACTTGTGACCCAGTGAAAACTGGTTTGACTGGTATGGCCCCAGGCCCTAGAATGCAAGTATGCTAAGGCTTAACTGACCAGGAGATCAACATTGCCCCCGGCCCCTACCAACCTCCACTGGTTGTCGCACAGTTGAGAGTTAAGTTTCCTGGGTCCCTGGCCTGCCATTCTTCATTCCTTATAAGACAATTCAGAGAATACCCTGATTTCAGTGGTCTAGCCCAGTAGTGACAAACTCAGACAGAAATGAATCCTTGCAGGCTGCATATAGTTGTAAAAAAAATAAATTAGCATTTCTTACGTTGTATTGTACTTTTATTTATTTTGTTAAACAATTCCCAATTACATTTTAATCTAGTTCTGGCCCTCCAGGGCAAATTCAACACTTCTGGACACCAGCCCACTGTTCTGGCTCATGGGTAACAGGGCATTTTCCTATCAGCATCACATCTTTGTCTGAAATTCCATTTAAGTTTGAGCTGTGTTTGGCTTTGGGACCTTGGCTTGGAGTGTGCCTCTTGCTATACGTCCAAGCCACAAGCCTGCCCGTGGGGCTGGGAAGTGGGGAGGACTCCCATCTATGTGTCTCCCTTTTGGCATATATCCTCCTTCTATGGCTACCATTCCTGGGTAGCTGTGTTACTTTTCACTAAAAGATCCCTTCCCATTGCCCTACGGTATTCTATTATTTATCAGTGTCCTGAGTCTGTGCCATCTTGATTGTAAGAGAGGTAGAGGGCTTTCCCCATCTTTTTGCCCACAGAATTCAGGCCAGGGAAATCAGGATGGTCCTTCCTGTGGTGTCATTAAAGGACAAACTGGGGGTTGGATGTTATAAAGTTGTAATTTAGAGGATTGGATCTGGTGAGCAAATGTTGGCTAACAAGCGGTCCAACCTTCCTACCTTGAAGCGCAAGCTGTAATAGCATGCAGTGCATTGCATTGAGTATCATCTACTTTAGAGATCTTGGCAAATGAAGATGTACTGTTAATCCCCTAAGCTTTTTGGAGACTGTGGGCTCAGACACATTCTCTTGAACTGCTTACTTGGCCCAGCAGGCTGGAAACACACATCTATCCTTCAGGCAGCCTCATATTCCCCTAGCCACTGTCCACCCTGCTGGCAGAGGACTCAGGTCTCGCCTTTCCATTTCTTGCTCTCAGACTTGTAACCAGTCATCACTCTCATAGCCTCTGCAAAAACGTCCATGAACAACAGGCCTCAAACCTATCAGTGATTCAGGACGATAGCTTCTCCAAGCACGGGAAGACTTTGCCTGGCAGAATGGGAGGATAAGAGCAATTTGTTTCAACAGCCATGAAGGCAGCTGAAGCAGGCACTGTGGGACTCTTAGAGTGTGGTCAGGCACTGAAGACACCAAGGTCATCCACTGCATCCTGGGCCATCACCAGTCATCTTGACTTTTGTCTTGCCATTGGACTTCATCTCTCAGGAAGGGAGAGTGAGGCTGAGGAC
Organism: Vombatus ursinus; assembly: GCF_900497805.2. Lineage (NCBI taxonomy): Eukaryota > Metazoa > Chordata > Mammalia > Diprotodontia > Vombatidae > Vombatus > Vombatus ursinus. The sequence continues at coordinate 6,725,624 of NW_020954619.1, forward strand.
TTTGTGCATCTACCTCGCTTAAATCCAATTCACAGCAAGTCAAGACATCACTTGGGATGTCATTGGTCCTATTCAGAAAACAAAGGAGTAAAACAACAATTAATTGGCTACTGTATTGTTCCACTCACTAATGTTGTGACTTCCCAGACTCCTTTCCATGGCTACCACTCTTAGATATATGTTGTCTCCCTCATTAGAATCTAAGCTCCTCGAAGTCAAGGATTATTTTACTTTCATATTCATATTATCAGACCTTTGCATGGTACTTGGTGCATAGTGAGCACTTAATGCTTTTCATTCATTCATCCAGAATGCTGTCACTACCAAAGTCCTTGGCATATTAAATGGTTCAACCTGTAAGAAACTGGTATTTATCAATGAATAAAAAATCAAATAAACAAAATCAATGAATTTATTAATTGCTTACTGTGTGCCAGGTACTGTGCTAAGTGTTGGGTATACAAAAGGAGGCAAAAGACAGTCCCTGCCCTCAAGGAGCTTACAATCTAATGGGGGAGACAACATGCAAATGAATATATACAAACAAGGTATATACAGGAAAAATAGTAAACGATTAACAGAGGGAAGGCACTGGAATTAAGAAGGATTGGGGAAAGCTTCCTGTGGAATCATATCAGTGGAAATCACAGTAAAAGAAGAGGCTAGATGACTCATCATCTACTTTGCCATTGTATCCTAAGGACCATGGGATCCTTCCATATGATTTGTAGATGAAACTTTCTGTATATGTGGTCTTCTTTATTAGCATGTGAGCTCCTTGAGAGCAGAGACTGTCTCACAGTCTATTTGTATTCCTAGTGCTTTGTACATAATAAATACTTAAATACTCATTCATTCATTCAATGTGAACAGGCTCTCATCTTCTCTTTTTGCTGATTATTGGCCTGTGTCTTAATATTCTTTCCTGCTGCTGACCTGGTAGTGTGGCTACCAGTGTTCCTAGTAGGGATTGTGGAGAAGAGGGAAAGAACAAGGAGGATAGAGAAGGAGGGGGGATGGTGAGAGATACTCTGGAGTAATTAGTTTTGAACAGGAACCAAAAAGAGAATGGCAGCACTGCTCTTTCCTCTACCTTTAAGCACTTTTTAATCACACTAGGACTCTGGTTCTATTGCTCCAGTCATTGAAACAGACCCTACCCCATGGGTAGCAATGTTTTCCTAGAGCCTCCTCTTACCTTGGGTGACCCCAAGTCCAATGACAACCAAGTGGAACTGATGAAAGGGCACTCACTTGGCAGGTCAAGATTCATGAGTGAAACCATGCATCCAACAAAAAGTAAAAACATTTTCCCCTTATGTTGAGTTCTAAGGGCCCATGGGCCTCTTGGAGCAATTATAAAGCACCCTCACAAAGCTCCTTTCTGTGAAAACTTGGTTCTGCTTAACCTCTCACTAGATTGACTGTGACATAACTTTTGAAGAGGCAACACCCTTTTGAGAGGTGGAGGTGGAGGGGCAAGTAAGGACAGCAAGAGACTTTTGACGTATATGTTGGTGGTCCTCTGCCTCTCCACCACTCAAGTACCTATTGCTTTTCCCTTTCTCTATTCTCCTCTTTTCTCTCTTTTCCTTTTTTCTCCTATTCTCTTTTTCCCCATTTTTCTCTCTCTCTGACTCTTTCCATTTCTCTCTATCTTTCTGTCTGTCTCTGTCTCTGCATCTCCCTCTGTTTTTGAATCTTTTTGTCTGTGTTTGTTTGTCTCTCCCTGTATATTCTCTCATTTTCCTCTCTCTTCCTGTGTAGACCTTTGGGATTACTAGTAGCTCCTGCTTAGCTCACCTGTGACACTTAATCCTCAAGAAGACATTGACCACCTCTCCCCCTTGCTTTTTATGGTATTGAATAGATTTGGAATCAGTTTCCAGTCTCTCATAGCAACAGAACCCCACAACAACTTTGCAAGGCAGGCAAGGAGGGTATTATTCTCAACCCCATTTAACAGATGAAGAAAATGAGACGAAAGGAGCTTAATTTGATTAGGCCATGGTCCCATGGCTAATAAGTGGCAAAAAATAGGACTCTGACAGAGGTCTTCTGACTCCTATTCCACACAGCCAGAAGTGTGCTGGTAAACATTTAATAACCAGCTCTCTGAAAAAAAAAAGCATGCATGGCATATTTTAAAGTTTAATCTGTGTCATTCACATTTTCTCCCACCACTTTCTTAAGTCTAGACAATCAACAAAACAATAAATCAAGTCCCGATTTCTATCATTTGCTGATTGCTGGGGTATAAATGGTTTCCAACAGGAAAATCGAACAATTGGTTCTTTCCAAACAGTCTGAGCTTGCTTAAGCACACCCCTGACTAGACCAGCCTTCCTTTCTGATTTAATCTGTCCAGTGCTGTTCAGTTCTATATCTAACTCTGCTATTCAGGGTTGCCATGGATGCTGATTTTGTTAATGACTGCCCCCCTACTCCCCTCCAAAAAAGGATTCACATATCATCGGACAAATAGCTTCTTGGGGTATGAGTAGAGGATCACTTTGTTCATATACTACACCATGCTAACCAGTAGGATGCTGGGCACAGAAGAGATAGTTAGGTGGCACTGTGCATGTAAACACTGGACTTGGAGTCAGGAGGAACTGAGTTCAAGTACTGACTCAATTTCTTTCTAGTTGGGCAAATCACTTAAACCTCTCACCTTCAGTTTCCCCATCTGTAAAGTGGGAATAATAATAGCACCTACCTCCCAGGGTTCTTGTGAGGACTAAATGCACAAATATGTATAAAGTGCTTTGTAAACCTTAAAGCATGATATAAATGTTAGCAGCAACAATAGTAATAATAATAATAAATTGGGGTTAATAATAGTTCTTGTACCATTCCCCAAAGGCTTGTGTAAGGCTTAAATGAAATGATGTAAATAAGGCACTTTGTGAATATCCAAGTACCGATGTAGATGTTAGGTATTATTATTAACTATCTAGGTGACCTTGTTGTTGTTGTTGTAGTTCAGTCATTCAGACTCTTCTTGACCCCATTTGAGTTTTTCTTGGCAAAAATAATGGACTGGTTTGCCATTTCCTTCTCCAGCTTGTTTTACAGATGAGGAAACTGAGGGCAAGTAACTTGCCCAGGGTCATACAGCTAGTAAATGTCTGAGGCCAGATTTGAACTCAGGTCTTCCTGACTCCAGGCCTGGCACTATCCACTGTGCCCCCTAGCTGCCCTTAGCTAAGTCTTTTCATATTTCTAGGGCCTGTATTTTCTTATCTCTAAGTGGAGGGACAAGAAATCTCTAGGCTCCTTCCTACTCTAAATCTGCTCTATGAACAAAGACTCCCACTGGCCTCTTTATCCCTCCAAAAGAGCAGAAGGTGAGCTGGTGGAGAAGGAGTGGGCTTTGAAGAAGTGAGTTAAGTCTAGGAGGACTTCTTGGGGAAGGTTGGTGACTCTCCCTTAAGCTAAGCCTTTGAAGCCTGGAGGAGACACAATCAGGACCAAGAGTGCACCAAAGGCATAAAGGAAAGGAGGGACTGTGTACAGGTATATTCCCCTCTCCCTTTCTCTTACTCCCATCACATCCTAGAAGCTGGGGAGGGACTAGTTTTAAACAAACATCCAGTAGGATTTATCACTTCCAACAGGGAGCACAGCTGAAGACCTCTGTAGGTATAGAAATGAGGTGTGAAAATGAATGGAGGGCTGGCCTGTGGACTGAACCACATGGGGAGATTAGGAATATATAGAAATATATTTGCCCTTAAGAGGGGAGGTTAGGAGGCAGTCAAAATGGCAGAGTAAAAGTAGTGACTTGCTTGAACTCTCCCCCAAACCCCTCCAAATACCTGTAAAAAATGGCTCTAAACAAATTCTAGAGCAGCATAACCCAAAAAGACAGAGTGAAACAAATTTCCAAAACAACCTGGATGGTTGATTGGAAAGGTCTATTGTGCTAGGCTGGGAGAGGAGCACAGTTCAGTGTGGGCGTGCAGACAAAGATCAGGCCTCAGCGAACCTGGAGCAGGCAGGAGACTGAATCAAGGGCAGGTGTAGTGGTTTCCAGACTTCTCAACCCACAAACACCAAAAACAACTTAGAAGGTCAGTAGGAAAGGTCTGTGACCATGGTGAGAGAGAAGCTCGGTCCCAGCCCCAGGCCTAGTGCAGCCCCACTCCCTGCTGCTTCCAGAGCTTCTGGCCCACAGACTGAGGGGGAATCAAGTGGCTGATCAGAGGGGGATTGCAAGGATCTCTTTGCTGGTGCTGAGGCAAGAATCTCTTGCATTGCCTGTGCTTGGATCTGGGTCATAGTTCTGGGTGGCGGTCCTGGGATGAGGAGGAGTGCTGGCATGGTGGAGCTTGTAGTGGTGTTCCAAGGTTCCAAGGCAGAAAAAGTGCTTGTAGTCACTCATAGACCAGAGCACAGGTCAGGAAAGGTGTAAACACCTCACTCCTGATCATACCACCTTGGAAGAACTGAAAATTTACCAGTCCCTAGAAGTATCTCTGAAAACAGCTGCACAAAACCCCTCAAGCTTGGGACACTACATTCTCCACACTGGAAGCAGACCCATACCTTAACAAAGAGTTTATAACTCAAGTAATTGGCTGGGATCATGAGCAAGCAGCGCAAAAAAAGTTAGACCATAGAATCTTTCTTTGGTGACAAAAAAAGATCAAAATATACAACCAGAAGAAGACAACAAAGTCAAGCCCCCTACATCCAAAGCCTTCAAGAAAAATATAAATTGGTCCCAGATCATGGAAGAGCTCAAAAAGGATTTTGAAAAGCAAGGAAGAGAAGTAGAGGAAAAACTGGGAAGAGAAATGAGAGTGATGCAAGAAAATCATGAAGAAGGGAGGTTAGGGATATACAGAAATATATGCAATGCAGAAAAAACCTGATTTGAAATATAGTCAGAAACATCTGATGTAGAAGTGGATTTGGGTAAAGAAATGATAGACAAATTTCATTCAATATTCAAGTACAAAATGAAAAAAAATATTTGGGATTTAACCTACCAAGATACAAAGGATTTTTAGAAATACAACTATGAAATAACTCTTTACAAATTATTTTAGTGGATCTTGTTTGTGTTCTACTACTTTATTAAAGCTATGAATCATGAAAAAAAAAGTGGATTTGGCAGGGAGGTATCCAGATCTGAAATCTCATATATACATTCCTGATATGGAAATTCCCTTCACCAATCAGATTGGAAACTGTCCCTAACTTTGAATCTTAGAGAGATTACTGGGGGCACTGATAGATTAATTTGCTAGATGCCACATAGCCTGTATGTGTCAGAAGTTGAGCACAGGTCTTCCTGACTCCATGGCTCACACTTTCTTCCAAAAGATACCTTGTAAGCTGGACATTACTCTGGCTCCAAGACACCAGTTTTATAGTTTTGTTTTTTTTTAAACTGGACCTGTGAGTTCTTCAAGCTCTGGATGAGGAACTTGAATTCCCTCTAGCTGTGCAGACTGCCTGTTTTTTTTTTTTTTTTTAACAAGTTGTCTGTGGCACTCAGAGGTTGGTTAAGTGCTTTGCCCTGGGTCGCAGTGCCAGTATATGTCAGAGGTAGAACAATGTGTCAGCATATTATAATCTACCTTGCCACTGCTCCCCAAAGGACATGAGTTCTTACCTTCTTCCCTGGCACTTTGCTGGCTGGACCCCAACTAACACCTGATCTTTCTATCTCCTGACTCCAAACCTTTTCACTGGCTGTCCCCCATGTCTGGGGTACTCTCTTTCCTCATCTCTGCCTTCTGGCTTCCTTCAAGTTTCTTCTTACAGGAAGCCTTTCTTGATCCCTCTGAATTCTAATGCCTTCTCCCTCTGTTGAATATTTCCATTTTGTGTTGTCTCTATTTTGTTTGTGCTGAAGAACTTTAGTACGGATTGTGAGATATGGGAGATGCTGGCACAGGACTGTCTAACATGGCGTGCCTTCATCAAAGAAGGTGCTGTGCTCTATGATCAAAGCAGAATTGCAGTAGCTCAAAAGAAATATGAGATGTGCAAATCTAGAGACATCTCCATCCCAAATGTTCAAAAGAACCATTTGTGCCCAACCTGTGGTAGAACCTCCAAGCTTGTATTGGACTGATTAGCCACAGTCGAACACACTGTACCGTGACCCCAATATCCTGTTGCCACTGGTCCTCTTCTAGTATGAGTATGAAGGACAAACAACAACAACATGGCCATTTGCTTGTTGTCTCCCCTATTAGATTGGGAACTCTTGAAAGAAGAGGGCAGGGGACTGTCTTTTACTTTTCTTTTTAATCAGTGTTTAGCAAAGTGCTAGTAGGTACTTAATAATTACTAATTGACTGATGGACTGAATGAATGAAGTTGGACCCTCCTTTATGTGTTCTCTTTTCTAATTAGAATGAGCCTCCCATCAAGGGGCTTTCATTCTTTTAGGGGATTCAACAAGTACATAGATCAGTATATAGATAGTAAATATAAAATAAATTAGAAGTAATTAAGAATGCTGGGCACTACCAACTGGGAAGATTAGGAAAAGCTCAGTGAAAGAGGTGGTGGTTGAGCTGAGTTTTAAGGAAGACAAACGTTTTATGCAGCAGGGGTAAGGAGGGAACGGATTACTCTGATAGATTCATGGGGGATGGCTAGTGCAAAGACAAGAACATGGGAGATGGGGTGCAGTGTGTGAAGAACAACAAGAAAGCTAGTTTGGTTGGATTGTAGAGTACAGAAATGAGAGCAATGATAATGAGGCTGGAAAGACAGGTAGGTGTCAGTCTGTGAAAAGCCAAACAGAGGAGTTAGTAGTTTATTCTAGAGGTAATAGAGAACCACCAGGGTTTATTGAATAGGGGAGTAGCAGGGACAATCCTGGACTGAAGGAAGCTTACTTTGGCAGCTGTATGGAGGATGAATTAGATTAGGAGAGATGAGGCAAGGAAATTAATTAGGAGGTCATTACAAAAGACCAGAGGAGAGGAAATGAGGGCCTGAGCTAAGGCGGTGCCTGTGTGAGTAATGAGAAGGGATCAGATGGGAGAAATGTGGAGGTAGAAATGATGAGATTTAGCAACTGGTTAGATATAGGGGGTGAGAGAGAGTGAAGAGTCCACGTTAACCCTGAGGTCAGGCAAAAGCTCTTTGATTTAATTCCCAATGTGAGAATTCCCCCAACCAATGCCAATCACAAGGCATCTCTGTTCTGGTAGATTTGTCCCAAGTTAGAGGCTTGTCAGAGTTAAAGTGACTTGTGCCAGGTCATTGGTCTAGGAAGGACTATGGACTCAGACCTTCAGAGAATCATAGAATCATAGATTAAGATCTAAAGGGACCTTAGAGGCTACTGAGAACAATCTCCTTATTTTACCAGTGACAAAACTGAGACTGAAAGAAGTTAAGCTACACGCCCAAGGTCCCATAGGTAAGTGTCCTAGGTGAGATTTGTACTTCTATCTTCCAGGTCCAGATTCCAGGTCTAGAGCTCTATCCAGTTCTAATGGAGGGTTATATTTCAGCAGTGTAACCCAGGACTACATTCATCAAACCAGGATGCCTCCACTCCATTTATGAGTTAACAGGATCTCAGAAAGATAATGTCCAATGTCACACAGTTATTAAGAGACAGAAGTGGAAGATCTGGGTCTTCTGATTCTAAATGTAGTACTCTTTCCATTTGATCATAGTCCTACCCAAGACTTCTTTTGTTATCTATAAAGACCAGAAAGGGAAGACAGGCCTTGGTCAAGGCCAGTTGGTCATGCATTCTCCTTCCTCTCCCTCCTCTCTCTTCCTCTTACCTTTTTAACTCTTGTGACTTCTCTGTCGGAGTCATCTTTCTTTGCCCCCTCCTCTGAGTCATGGAGATTTAGTCGTTCTTTGGACACATACTTCTTTTCATTTCCCCCCTCCACTGGGCTTATTTATTTAAATTAAGCTTCTGCTGATCTGTTTTTCTAACTCCTTGAAGTTATTACTGTGGACTGGGTTAAGCTTTTATATGCTTCCTTGGGAGTTTCCTTTTGGACATTAAAAGGAAATTAAACTTCCAAAAATATGTCTAGGGTTTTTTTTCCTTTAAAAAAATGTGGAGGGAAGATTATGAGTCTAACTCAGCATTGTGGGATCAAAAGTTCTAGTTAAGGTGGAAAGTTCATCCTTTTCCCATCACCAGATGTTGCACCCCTAAGCAGTTAATAATTTACCTCCAGCTGGACAGGTTTTGCTAAACCATTAGCAAAGTTTTCCGAGTGAACTTTAGCTTGTCCTGAGTTGTCCTTATTCATAAACTAAGACCTGTGAAACTGAAAGGGCTATTAAGAAATCTTCTTGTCTCAGCCCCTCTTTTTATAGATGACTCACAACATTTAATGCACCCCAATGACGTACAGCACAGAGTCAAACTTCATCTCTATTCTGAAGACTTGTAAATTAAGACCCACAAACAGAGAGTTTAGGACCACCCCTCCCTTCCCAAATAGCAGGAAACAGATGGCTTGAGCATTCTGGGGAAAGTCGGGTGGCAGCATCCTTCCATCTTTTAAGACCCAAGTCAAATTCTTCCTCTTCTGTGAAATCTATCCAGGACTCTTAGCATTCACTGCATCATTCATTAGACACTTATCTCAGGATCTATATAAATCCATATTTAAAGTTAGAAAGGACCTTAGAAATCATTGAGTTCAATCACCTCATTCTATGGATGAAAAAAATTAAGGCTAAGAAAAAGCCATCTAGTCTAACTTCTTAATTTTATAGATAAGGAAGTTGAGGTCTGGAGCAGTATTGTACAAATTTACATAGGAAGGTGGTAGCACTCAGATTTCAACACAGGTTCTCTGATTTCAAACCCAGTGCTTAATCTGCTATATGATGCTGTAAGAATGCTTTCTGATATCTCTTGTACTGTTTGATTTGTTATGTGTATATGTCTCATATCCCCAACTAAATTAAATTAAATTAAATATTCTTTGAAGACAGTAACCAGCTTTGACCACTATCTGGTGGTTACTGTCCTCAGTCTTCTGTTTGGTCCTTCAAATTTTCAAGGCATCTGTTACTTGGATAAGGTTTTGGACCCTTGTGCTAAGCTATTAATTCTCTTTCTAAATCTTTCCTCCAATGCTTTCATTTCTTTTTCAATTCTTTCCTCATTCTCATTTCATTTATAATACAATTTTAAAATCTCTACTTCACTTATGCCAAGAATTCTAACTGATCTTGTGATCTCTCTTTTTCTCTCTGTTTGAAGCTTTACTTGTGGGTGTTTTAGAGTGATTCTCTTCTTTTGGATTGGTATCTTGGGCATCTCTGGTGTCATAATCACTCTTCATCTTTTTTTTTTGTTTGTTTACTCATTCTTCCTCAATTGAGACTTTGTGTTGGGGCCAGATTCTGTGCACTTCTGATAGGACTTTCCTGGCTTTGAATGGTCCTGGCTTGTCTCATCTGTATTGTGCCACTATATTCTCTGGGTAATTGATTGCTATGTTCTTTAAGAATCATAGGAGTGGCTCAGGCCAGGCAATTGCAGCCTTTCAACAGGCCCTGTGTAATCTCACCAAAGTCTGGTTGATGCTCTCTTTGGCTTTCCAGGTTCCAGACCCCAATTTGGGTCTAGGCAACACAGTTATAGACTTGCCCCAGGGTTAAGCTCCAGTAAACAGCTGCTGGCTCAAGCCTCTGTCAGCTAGTAAGAAGGCTCTGCATGTTCAGAGTGACAGTGCTTGCCTGCTTACCCCTGTTCTGAGTCCAGGTGCCTGAGTCTATTATCTACTCTGGGATCAGAGTGATAGCATTATTGGCCTACCTCTGTTCTGGACCTGGGGCCTAACTCTGGGATTCTCTTTGAGGTCAAAAAGCTGTGCAGCCATTCTATGCCCACCCCTGCTTTGAGTCTAGGGGTTGAGTCTGAGATTTACTCTGGGGTCAGAGAAATAGAACTATGGCTCTGTTTGAAGCCTGGTGGCTAAGTTCATGAACCCAGTCTAACTCTGCTCCATAGTTCTTGCCCCAGTTTAGGGGTGGGGAACCTGTGGCCTTGAGGCCACGTGTGGTCCTCTAGGTCCTTGGGTGCAGCCTATTGATTGAGTCCAAGTTTTACAAAACAAATCCTTTTATTGAGGGGATTTGTTCTGTGAAGTTTGGATTCAGTCAAAGGCCCACACGAGGACCTAGAGGGCCACAAGTGGCCTTGAGGCTGCAGATTCACCATTCCTGCCCCAGTCAATTACCTACAAGTCAAATTTGTGATCTTGGGCTGGAAACATGACCCACTGTCATCTCCTTAGATTTCTCTGTTGGGGTAGGTGTGGGGAGAACTTGACTGTGCTATTTCCTCCTGTTCCACTCCTTTTCCTAGTCTCCCCTCTTGTATATTGTTTTCCTGGTTCTGTTTACTTCACTTTGCATCAGGTCATGCTTCTCTATATCCATTATATTTATAATTTCTTACCACACAGTAATATTCCATTACAATCATGTGCGGTGACTTGTTAAACCATTCCCCAGTTGGTAGATGTCTGCTTTGTTTCCAGTTCTTCTGCTACTACAAAAAGGTATGCTATAAATATTTTAGTATCTAAAATAACCTCTCTTTTTATCATCCTCCTCCTTAGAATATGTACTCTGCTAAGATATGTTTATTGAAGCAAATATTTGGTTGGTGAATAGGTTACCTTGTCATAAATTAATCAGCTGAACTGTTTATGAGTATACTGTCATCTCTATCCCCTATCCTAACCAAGTGAAAAGAACTTTGTAGTCTCTCCTGCGGATGGGCTCCTAAGATGAGAGGCTCTGAAACTATACCGTTGAGAATCTATCTTTGAACAGCCTTGGTCTGTAGGAGATCAGCTGAACTGGAAGCCATAGAGGCATTTGAGAGGACTAAGAATGGAGGAAATTTTGTAATTTTGTTGAGTATTTTACAGAATCTTAGTCCATCTTGTCTAGCTCATATCTGAGTAGGAATCTCATTTTAACCATCCAAACAGAGGTCATCGAGCCTCTTCTTGATGAGGAAATTCTATCTCTTAAGGTCATGTGTACCCATTGTGGATAGCTCCAAGTGAGGGAGAGGATTCCAGAGAGCGCAACTCTATCAATGGGTAGAAATTATAGGCAAAGAGATTTCCACTAAACATAAGGAAGAGCTTCCTGACAGAGTTTTCAAAAAAAAAAAATAATAATAATGGACTACCTTGAGGTAATTACTAGAGATGCTTAAGCAGAGATTTATAAGCACGTTGGGGGATTATTTAGGGGATAATTCTGCTGATTAAATTACAAGAAGATGATAGTAGTTGACTCCAAATTCATACTCCCTCCATCCTTGAGATCCTTGAGGGAAGAAAGCTATTTCTTTAGCACTTGTCCACAGTTGACAGTAATGATAATAGTAATAGTTAACATTTATATAGTGCCTACTATGTGCCAGACACTGTTCTAAGCACTTTACTTATTTGATCCTCACAACAACTGTGGAAGACAGGTGCTAATATTATGTAGTATGAATTTTGCACATACCAAATGATCGGTAAAGCAGGGACAAGGCACTGATGTGCTCTAGATGAGGATTTGTTTTCCCTGCTCCTCATGAAAGCATCAAAACACACTGATTTTAATTCTGAGAATTCTTAATTCTTCAATTTTAATTCATAGAAGAAGGGTTGCCCACACAGAATTTGAGTCTTGGCTATAGCACTTGTGCCTTGCTTCATCATAAAACAAATACCTATGGACCAGGGAGAATGGAATTTTTTGATATTAAAAATGTGTCATCTGTTGGTGGAGTTGTGAACTGATTCAACCATTCTGGAGAACAATTTGGAGCTATGCCCAAAGGGCTATAAAACTGTGATTACCCTTTAATTCAGCAATACCCTGTTAGGTCTATTTCCCAAAGACATAAAAAAAGAAAAGAAAAGAAAAAGAAAAAAGGGAAAAGGGAAGAGGACCTATTTGTACAAAAATATTTAGGAGCAATTTTTTTTTTTGTGGTGGCTAAGAATTGGAAATCAAAGGGATGTCCATCAATTGAGGAATGGCTAAACAAGCTGTGATGTAATGTAATGGAACATTATTGTGCTATAAGAAATTATAAGCAGGATGATTTCAGAAAAACCTGGAAAGACTTACATGAACTGATACAAAGTGAAGTGAAGAGAACCAGGAAAATGGTATACACAGTAACAGCAATATTGTTAGTTAAAGAATTGTGAATGACTTAACTATTCTCAGCAATACAATGATTGCATACTATCTGCCTCCAGAGAGAGAACTGATATTCTTTGAATAGAGACTGAGGCAAGCTATTTTTCACTTTTTTTCTTTCATCCTCTTTTTTTTTTTCTAAGTTCAAGTCTTGTACAAAATGACTAATACAGAAATGTTTTACACGATTGCACATGTATAACCTACATGTGATTGCTTACCGTCTCTGGGAGGGGGGAGAAGGGCAGAGAGAGGGATAGAATTTGAAACTCAAAACTTCAAAAAATCCAAATGTTACAAATTATTTTAACATGTAATTAGAATAATTTTACCAAATTATTTTAAACATATGATTAGGGGAAAAAATAAAATATATTTTTAAAAAATGTGTTATATTAAAAAGTGTCCCTTATTGCCCCTTCCCCTATTGTTTTGCCCTAGGCCACCTCCTTCCTTGACTAGCCCTAGTTCTAGCTGTGGGGCCCAGGGGTTGCCTGCCAGGATTACTGACTTCTCTGGCTCTCCTTCGGCTGGCATCTGATATCCCTTTCTCCCTGCTTTTTCAACTCAGCCATGAAGGGCCCACATGAAAGGAAACTGAGCCTCAGGAAATACATGAGATCAGAAGGGAATTAGCCACAGACAATTAAGGAGGAGTGCTGTTGTGAGAAATCCAAGAGGGTGATTCTAACCCAGCACTTAGCTATTTTAGAGCCTGGGAAAAGCAGTGGAGAAAGGAGCTGGGCCAAGAGGGATAAGCATTTAGTTTCTCATTGAGTCTCTAAATGACCATCTTGAAGGCTGCAATTTCTAGTCTGGGAGGACTGGTCTTTAATTGATGGCACCGTGGAATGGTTGAAGAGATGGCTAAGAAAAGGGAGGCGGATAGAGTGAGAGGGAGAATGCTTTTGGGGCCTGCCTGGCATCTCCACATTTACAGATGGAGAAGGGATTCAAAGTTGCCTTTTTTTTTGTTCTTTTTCCTCATCGCCAGGTTCCTCTCCACTGTCCCAGTGCTTCAGACCCCAGAGCCTTTCCCTATGAAACCTGCTCAGAAGAAAGTGGTTGCTAAGTAATTTACATCTTAGTATGAATTAAGGTTGAAGTCTTTACATCCCAAGGGTTTTTTGAATTTTTAACTCCTATTGCTTACTGTGAAGTGACCTTTGACCTTTGTAAGGACCTTGACCTTTATAAAAGGAATTTTAGATTTCAGCTAGAAAAAACTGAAAGCTTGTATTTGAGTTGGAGGGGGTGGGGCTTCCCAGTGCCCCTGAAATCGGGCCTCATAAGCAGTTGTCTACCTTGTGGAAAGCCAAGTGTTAATTACTAAGCTCTAAATTCCCAGTTGTTTAGTTGTGTTCTTCTTCATTGACCCCATTTGGGATTTTCTTGCCAAGGACATTGCTACCATTCTCTTCTCCAGCTCATTTTACAGATGAGGGAACTGAGACAAACAAGGTTAAGTGACTTGCCCAGGGTCACACATCTAGTAAGTTTCTGAAGTCAGATTTGAACTCAGGAAGAGGAGTCTTCCTAACTCCAGGCCCTTTGCTCTATCTACTGTACTATCTGGCTGCCTCAAACTCCCAGGATCCATGTGCTGGAAGAATTTGGAGTCAGAGGATCTGAGTTAAAATCTTAGCTGTTACTTACTAGCTGTATCACTATGGCCAAGCCACTTTCCCTCTTTAGTTTTCGGTTTTCTTACTTGTAAAATGGAGAAAATACTAGCACATCCCTTCCAGGGCTGTTGTGAGGATCCAATGAGATAATACTTGTAAAGGGCTTTGCAAACCTTAAAGTGCTAGATAAATGACAGTTATCATTTATTATTATTATTATTACTATTGTTATTATTATTATTATGGGTAGCTAGGTGGCAGGCATAGTGGATAGAGTGCCAGGCCTAGAGACAGGAAGGCTCATCTTCATGAGTTCAAATCCGCCCTCAGACACTTTCTAGCTGTGTGACCCTGGGAAAGTCACTTAATCCTGTTTGCCTTAGTTTCTCATCTGTAAAATGAGCTGGAGAAAGAAATGGCATACCATTCCAGTATCTTTGCCAAGAAAACCCCAAATGGGGTCACAAAAAGTCAGGCATGACAGAAATGACTGAATGACAACAAAAATGTTGGATTAAAAGGTTTGCTAAAGAATTCATGGGAAGAGTAAAATCAGATCCAAAATTTATGACAGTCAAGTTTACCTAGAAATGAAGTCGGAGTAGTATAGTAGAGTTCAAGGCTTGGGGTCAGGAAGACCTGGGTTCTAGTCCCACCTCAAACACTATATGGCAGTGTTCTCTTGGGCAAATCACTTAAATTCTCTGATCATCAAGCAACTCCCTAGGAGTGCCTATTAAATCATAGACTGGTAGGACCTCTGACCCTTCCATGCTCTCTCTCTCTACCACCCAACATAGGGCATTCCCACACTGGGAGTTTTCCACCATGATTTTTCTTTTTAAGAGAAGAAGGGTCCCTATTGCTTGCAGGGTTCAATACAAAGTGCTCTGTCATTCCTTTGTCATATCACCCTTCACAACTGAGGCCCCTCCTTCCTTTCCTCTTCTTACACCTTACTCCCTAATGCATGCTCTGACACTGAATGCATCCTCCATGTTCCATGAGCAAGACACTCCATCTCTTGCTCAGCTCGTGTCTAGATCGCTCTCCTTCCTCATCTTTGTCTCCCAGCTTCCCTGGCTTCCTTTAAGTCCCAATAAATTTTTTTTTTTAAATTTAAGGTAATTGGGGTTAAGTGACTTGCCAAGCGTCACACAGCTAGTAAGTGTCAAGTGTTTGGTCTGAGGCTGGATTTGAACTCAGGTCCTCCTGACTTCAAGGCCAGTGCTCTATCCACTGCGCCACCTAGCTGCCCCCAAAATTTTTATAGGAAAGTTTTTCAACTTCTCTTAATTCTAGTGCTTTTTCTCTTTTAATGATTTCCTAGCTACCCTTTGCTTATGGATTCCCCTCCTTAGATTATGAGCTCCTTGAGGCCAGGGACTGCTTTTGCCTCTTTCTATATCCCTATGGCTTAGCACAGGGCCTGCCACATAGCAGGTGCTTAATAAATGTTTACTGATTGATTGATTAGCTATTAACTATGTCTGAAGAACACACAACTTCTCTGCCCTCACCTTCTCCTACCCCTCCCTGGGTGCAGAGAAAAACTGGCCAGTGAATTTCTGAAGAAAATGAGGAATTTAAAAGACATGACCCCAGCTTGTCCTGGAAACTAAGGGCCTTCTTTTTAATAGTTATTTACGTGTTGTCTTACCCCATTGGAATGTACACTTATTGAGGGCAGGGGCTGTTTTTGCCTTTCTTTGTACCCCCTAGAACTTAGCACAGTGCCTGGCACATGATAAGCATTTAATAAATGCTTGGTAACTGACTAATACCAACAGTCTTCTGGTGTATGATTATGTGACTGTGAGAAATGGAACATTGCAGTCTCCAAAGACTTAAAAATGAATATCACCCAGAGGGCAATAGCGGATGCATGGTGGGAGTGAGCAGGTGAGGACTATGATAGAAACCAGGTGTAGGAGATGTCATCAGGAGAATGAATGACAAGAAAAAAGTCATGAGTCACCTGACAAAGGGAAAGGATGACAGGTGGACAGTCCAAGTACTCTCTTCTAGTATTCTCATGATGCCAGGAGAAAGTGAGGAAGGCCTCTAACATGCTGGTTGGACTACCTGTAGATTCCTCATGGAAGAATTTGGTCAAGAGTCACAGACGTAAGGGACAGCTAGGTGGCACAATGGATAGAGCTCCGGCTTTGGAGTCAGGAGGAGCTGAGTTCAAATCCGACCTCAGACGCTGGACACTTACCAGCTGTGTGACCCTGGGCAAGTCATTTAACCCCGATTGCCTCACCAAAAAAAAAAAAAAAAAAGAGTCACAGAGGTTGGATAGGATAGGATCCGAAAGGGTGGAGGGAGCTACTAAGCTGATGAGATCACAGATCCATTCAAGTTGATTTTAGTATTGTTGGAGATCCCTTTAGATCAGGGGTTCTTAACCTCAGGTCCGTGATTTCAGTGAAGAAACTTGAAGGGGGAAAAAAGAAGTCACATTTCTATGTGACCTCTAACTGAAATTTAGCATTTTCTTCAATTATGTATTTACAACAATGTTCTGAGCCTTCTCAGAAGGTACATAGGCATCATCACTCTGCTGAAGGGGCCTAGCTTGCAAAAAAAGTTAACCCATGGTCTAGATGATTTTTTTTTCACCAGGATAAGAATCTTGTTGTTACACCTGTAGAAGAATCCCTTCACATGTCAGTCATTTCTGAGAAGCCTAGCTCTTTTGCTATGCCTGGAAGAAGAAAAGGAAAATATAATAACAACAGAAAATCCCATTTTGCTCACCTTTCATACTGGCCCTGACCATCTTCTTGCTAAGGTGGACCTTGATGGCATCTAAGGGGCTAAGATCTCTTTGCCAAGGCAGAAGAAGGCCCTCAAAGTGAGTGGCTGGGATTAAGACCTAGGAAGATGGGGGCAGGGTGCCTGGGGCTAGTTACAGGTTGCCTCCCAAGCAGACCTAACCCCTCCCATTATCATGGCTCAAGAGCCCCACTGAACTCTTTGCTGGTCTCCGTGTCTTCAGCATTGCCCTCTAGGTTCTGGGAAGATCTTAGGTGTTCGGTCTTAGGGTCTTAGGCATCACTGTTGGACTGCTGGGAAGTAACCTTGGTTCCAGAACAGCTGGAGTTCGGCAATGAGGATGGAGTGACAGAATGATACTGGGGCTGTTCCTTATGGATCATTAGACAGGGTTTGTAATTCTTATTTCACCGTTCATGAAAGGATCTCCGAGTGTTTAATCAGCTACCTGAAGCAGCCTTCCTCACGTTTACAGATGGAGAAGTTGAGGTGAGGGTGTGTGGGTGGTTGGGTGGGAACAATGCCTGCCCTGGGCTATCACTTACCCATCCTGGCCCTTGGGAATAGCTCTAATTGGCAGCAGCCTTTCCTGCTGTCCCTGGAGATTCTCTCAGTCACAGCCCAGCTACTTCTCCTTCTGCTGAATGCTTCTTATGAAAATGCAGCTGGGCTTTTACTTCCAGCATATTGTTTGATAATTGGATTTGTCTTTTCCTACTGTGTCCAGGAGGGGAAACTGCGCTGGTAGGATATCGGTGTGAAATAGAATGAAGAAAAAAATCTCTGAGAGAGCAGATCAGTTAGAAGCAGGCAGGTTGCTGGATCTGGAGGTGAGGGTGGCAGAGGAACCACGGGAGTCCTGTCTGGGATGGGATAGATGAGGATGGTATCAGCGTCCTGGGAAATCCATTCAGTCTCTTGGGTTTTTTTTTTTTTTTGCTCTTAACAACATTCACTAGAAATGGATCTCATGGAGCTCTTTCTTTGCCCTGGAATTTCTTCTTCCTGGCATTGATCAGCATGGGATTGACGGACAATAGTTGGAGAATAAACTAACAGGGTTACAGATGGTCATGGAGATCAGAGCTGAAACTATGGTGGGGTGATGAGAGCTTTTCCTTAGGATGCTGAAGTTTAGAGGGGCTAATGATATCTGCACTGCTTCCGCAGTGTTCTCTAGTCCAGGTCTAACTCAGGCCAGTCCAGTTCTTAAGACTCAGGATCAGAATGCAATTAGAATGAGCTTGTAGACCATTTCACATTCAATAAAAGGTTTGCTTAATAATAAAAGGGAGATTCAATAAGGATAGAACACTGATTCAGGGGGACACAGCTTTTCTGCCTCTGCATTTGTCATGGTGGCAAATGAACGTCAGAAAGATAACGTTGACTTTCACTGCATCGAGGATTCCATTAAGCCCTAGGAGTTCCAACCACATCCTTGTAATCTGGACTTATTACACTCTAGGTGACCAGGAATCCATGTTAATATCTGGAATCCCAATCCCTCAATCCAATCAAGATTCAAGGATGATTTCCTTTAAAGAAAAACTAATCCAGTATGCAGGAAACAAATGTGACTCTAATAGGCAGGTAAAAACAACCACCTCTGTTAGGTGTTAGGGGTGGGGAATTTGTGGCCTTGAAGTCACATATGGCCCTTTGACTGAATCCAAACTTCACATCTGTCAAAGTCAAAAGGCTGCGCTTGAGGACCTAGAGGGCCACACGTGGCCTTGAAGCCCCAGTTTCCTTGCCCCGAAGGTATCTAGTTAGCAACAATAGTCCAAACGAGTTCTGCAGCTTAGCTCCACCCTGCCGTCTCTCCAGCAGGGTCCTAAGGTTATCCCAGTGTTTTTTTCTCTACCTCCCCTCTATGGTGCCATATTTGGGGGAAGAGTGTCTAAGGTTTCCCTTTCCCCAACAACTGAATTTGTCTTTAAAAGTTGGTAACATTGAGTAGTGAATAGAGTCCTGAACTTAGAATGAGGAAGACCTGAGTCGGAATCCTGCCTTAGACACTTACAAACAATGTGATCCTTGGCAAGTCATTTAACCTCCCTTAACCTCAGTTTCCTCAACTGCAAAATGGGAATGACAATAATACCAACCCCCCAGGATTATTGTGAGGATCAAAGGAGAAAATTTATGTAAATTGCTTTGTAATTCTTAAAGTGCTATACAAATGCCATTATTATTACTATTATATGTTAGGAATGACCAAGCTTAGAATTTATTTCCATTAATATTGTCTTAAAATTTATTTATGTTCTATGAAGTGCTACATTTATTTCTCAGTAATATATGAGTTATCCAAGGTTGTTAGTTAAGGCATGGAGAGGGACATGTCAAGGGCAGACTCAGCATACATTTATTGAGTGCCTAGCACTAGGCATGATGGGGAATAGTAAGGTAATAAGGGATCACCCTTGTCTTCAAGAAAAATATAATTTATTTGGGAATACAAAACCAACACACACAAAACAATTAGGGAATAATACAAACCATTATAATGAAATGCAGGTTTTGTGTTGGGAAAGAATGGCCACAGCATCTGGGTCCATCTCTACCTGCTCTATCTTCATGGGGGTCTGGTCTGCTGTTAATACCATACCACCTGCTAGGGGCTTGTTAATCCCCTTATTTATCCTTGATCAAGGACCTGAAATAACATCTCTCTTCTCCTTAGTTCAGCTAAGTCAAGTTTAGACTATTTTCTACAACAAATTTTTACTTGGAAGTTAAGGGAAAACCAGAAATCCCACAAAAGCCGAGAAACAAATAAGTACTTAGTACAGATTTCAGAACAGAACTTTTAATATTCACTTAATGATTAGTTTTACTAACATCTTTTATGGAGCATCCATCCAACCCTCAGTTCCTTTTTCTCAAGCTTCTAGCTAGAGGTAAATTAATCTTGGCAATGATTCTGGGTCTGATGCATTCTTAGTCCCTTTCCAGAACCTCCTTCCTGGTTCTTTCCTCGAGCCCCAGGCAGTGACTGTTCCCTCCACTTCTTAATTCAGAAAGACATTTCTTTATCTGACCCCTAAAACTTCATCCTCTAGGCTTTGGGCCAATCTGCACTGGATTGATAATTGCCTTCTCAGCCCACCATGCGGAGGTGGCTCCAAGCCATGCTCTCCTTTCTAAGTGGTTTCTTTCTAACCATTTCTATTTGGGCAAGTATCATCTTTCTCTGGAGCTTGTCTGAAGAATATCAACTCCTTCCAATCACTGATTAATGACATTTGTAAATCCATCAAAAGTTGGCCATGTTATCTCATCTGATCCTCACAACAGCCCTGAGAAGGAGGTACTTTTTCTGGTCCAGATTTGTGATTTCATCAATATAGGGAACTCCCCTTGAAGAAATTCCTTCCACAAGATCAGCAAATGTTTGGCATTTTGTGGCCTGGGAGAGCTGTCTCGGGGCACTGAGAAGTAAGTGGCCTGCCCAGGGCCACACAATCAGTATATATGAGAAGTAGCACTTGAATCTGGCTCTTCCTTACTCTGAGGTCAGCTTGTTTTCCACTATACAAGGCTGCCTATAGTACATAGGTATGGCAGGCTTTATTACTTCCATTTTACAGATGAGGAAATCAAGGTTCAAAGAGTCTAATTTTAAAGACTCAAAGAGTCACTTTTAGTGACTTGCCCATGTTGTTGTTCAGTTGTTTCAGTCCTATCTGACCCTTCATGACCCCATTTGGAGTTTTCTTGGCAAAGATACCAGAGCCAATGGTTGGCCATTTCCTCCTCCAGCTCATTTTACGGATGAGGAAACAGAGGCAAAGAAGGTAAGACTTGTTAGAAGTTGGATTTGAACGTCAGGTCTTCCTGACTCTGGGCCTGGTACTCTGTTCAGTTGGCCACCTAGCTGCCTGTGATGACGTGGCTAATAAAAGTCAGAGGCAGGAAGAAAATCCAGTTTTCCTTGACTTAAAATCCAGCAAGCTATTCATTCTGTCACTGGAGAAACAGATTCTCAGTTGCTTCCTATATCAAAGGTCAAACTCCCTTCTGGGTTGTCGTCAATGTTGTGGTTTCTAGCCTGAAGGATGCCTCGAGCTCCCAGTTTTTGGCAAAGCCAAGGTAAGTGCCATTTTGTCTCTAACTAGCTTGACGAGTGCTAAGGCCTTTGAGGTTTGCTCCTCAAGGGAGAACAATACACTCGCTGCTGTAAGGAATTATAATTTTCCTTTGGGATTCTACATATAAATGATAACCTAGATTGGGATGGTAGTGAGATTTCAGAAAAGGCCTTAATTTACTACTTAGAAAGGTATACATTCTCTAGCAAGTAATACAAATTCCTTTTCACTTGGGGAAATACTGGCACTTGCAGTTAAAAACGTTCTAAATAACAGGCTTATTTGTCTATACCTTTTGATTAGGGGTATAGAATCTAAAGACCATCTCGATGCTGGCAAAGCCTCTATCTCTATACTCTCTAGCTCTGAGTGGTGAGTTCAACCCCAAACACTCTTTTGAGGAAGCACCCCTGCCTGCCAGTCCTTTCAGTTGTGTCCAATTCTTCGTGACCCCATTTGGAGTTTTCTTGGCAGAGATTCTGGAGTGGTTTGATATTTCTTTCTCCAGCTCATTTTACAGATGAGGAAACTGAGGCAAATAGGATTAAGTGGCTTGCCCAGGGTCACACTACTAGTAAGTGTCTGAGGCCAGATTTGAATTCAGGAACATGAGTCTTCCTGACTCCAGGCTTGGCACTCTATCCACTGCAGCTGCCCCCATGCCTGTCATGCTTACTCTAGAGTTTGGTCAGTCCATGATTTCCAGACTCCTTCTGGCCCTTAGTACACCTAGTGCTTAGCACAGAGCCTGGTACATAGTAGATGTTCAATAAATGTTTTATCTAGGAAGTTTTATCATGACAGGTAGATGGTACAGTAGATAGAATGCTGGGACTGGATTGAGGTACATTTGAATTCATATTTGGCCTTAGACATTTATTGGCTGTCCACTCTGGGCAAGTCACTTAACCACTGCCTGCTCAGTTTTCTCTTGTGTAAAATGGGGATAATAATAGCCTTGTCTTCCTAGGGTTGTTGTGAGAATAATTCATAAGGCACTTTATAAATGCTAGTTATTATTACAGGTAGGTTCCAATTAGTGTGAATAATGAATTCTGTAAAATTATCACATTTGAATGTGCACTGCACATTTCCTTATATATAAGGCAAATGGAAAGTAATCTCAGAGGGAAGATACTAGCAATGTATGTATAGGGGGATGGGGCAGGAAAGGCTCTTACAGAAAGTGAGATTTATGGAAGGAAGCCTTAGCTATATAAAAATGGTGATTGAAATGACCATATTGTTAATTTAAAAATTTTTTTTCATTACATTTGTTAAATACCCATTGTATATAATACAGAGCATTAGGACATATATCAACCCAGATATGTTAAAATGTTAAAATTCCTTAAGGGCTCCTGTGAGACTGACCATTATCAGGGATTTAGGTGACAGTGGAACTTGGATAAAATTTGGGGAATTGGGAATGGGAGAGAGCCATGTGGTGGGTATAAACTGGAGGTCAGAAACCAAGCAAGCACTAAGAATCCCAGGCAAGCTCAGAAATCAGAGGTCAAGATAAGGTGATAGGTCGGAAATAAGGCAAACCATCAAACCAGCAACACACAACCCCCTTCAAGTATGTTAGCACAGCTGAGCCTGGCAGTGGAAAGGCAGCAGCTGTACCCGATAACCCGAGAAAACATCAGGCTTTCTCCCCATTGGTGGTGCTAATCTTGTTGGAATAGGGAGTGCAGGGTCAAAGCCAAGGGTAGATCTGCATGGTATCAACTTTAACCACATAACAGGACTCGGGTTAAAATCAGGATTTTCTGGGTTGGGGTGTGCTGGTAAATGTTTAATAATCAGATCTCTGGGGAAAAAAAAGGTATTCATAACACATTTTAAAGTTTAATCTTCATTATTAACATTTTCTTCAGCACTTTAAGTCTAGATAATAAACAAAGCAATAAATCAATCCTTTATTTGTAGCATTTGCTGTTTTCCAAGGTGTAAATTTTCACATTGAAGATTTAACACAACTAACTCTCAAGCTAGTTCCAACGTGTCTCTCCTTCTATATAATCAGTAAAAGTCAATCACCAAGTAATTATTAAGCACTGACTGTGTATTAGTCGCTGTGCTAGGCCCTGAGGATAAGAACACAAAGAACGAAACTATCTCTGTTCACAGAGCTTCATTCTAATGGAGGAGACAGGTTCATATAGAGAATAAATATAAAGTGAATAAGTATAAATACATACAGAGAAGTTAAATACAAGTTAGTTTGGGAGGAAGAGCAATAGCTGTTGGAAGGATCAGGAGAGGCTCCCTGTAGAAGACTGAGGTCTTCTTGAAGGAAGAGAGGGATGTAATGAGGCAGAGGCGAGGAGGGGTGCATTCCAGGAATGGAGGATGGGCCTTTGCAAAGTCACAGGAATGGGACATAGAGTGCTGTGTATGAATGCCAGAGAAAAGGCTACTTTGGCTGGATTGCAGAATGTGGGAGGACAGTTAATGAGCCTGGAAAAATAGGTAGGGAACAGACTGTGTAGGGCTTTTAAAGATACACAAAGAAATTATACATTTTATCCTAGAGGTAAAATGGAAGCCATTATGAGAGAATACAGGAGAGACATGGTCAGATCTATACGGCATACCTCATTTTATTGTGCTTTGATTGAATGTACTTCACAAATACTGCCGGGGTGGGGGTGGGGTTTAACCAATTGAAAGTTTGTGGTAACCCTGCATTGAGCAAGTCTTTGGGTGTCACTTTTCCAACAGCTTACACTGTGTCTCTGTGTCGCATTCTCATAATATTTCAAACTTTTTCATTATTATTATATGTGATGCGGTGATCTGGGATCAGTGATCTTTGATCTTACTATTGTCATTGCTTTGGGGCACTGAGAACCGCACCCATATAGGACGACAAACTTAATCAATGAACATTGTGTGTGTTCTGACTCTTCCATCCACCAGCCATTCATTCTCCTTCTCTCTCCCTCTCCTCAGGCCTTCCTATTCCCTGAGATATAACAATATTGAAATTAGGCCAGTTAATAACCCTTACAATGGCCTCTATGTGTTCAGATGAAAGGAAGAGTCATTTGATGAGGCAACCTTCATTGTTGTCTTGTTTTAAGAAATTGCCACAGTCACCCCAACCTTCAGCAACCACCATCCTGATCAGTCAGCAGCCATCAACATCGAGGCATGACCGTCTACAGCAAAAAGATTACCACTCACTGAAGGCTCACTGAAGGTTAGCATTTTTTTAGCAATGAAGTATTTTTAAATTAAGGTATGTACTTTTTTTTTTTTAGACATAATACTATTGTACCCTTAATAGGTTACAGTACAGTATAAACATAACTTTTATATGCACTGGGAAGCCAAAAAAATCTTGACTGGCTTTAATGAAATATTTGCTTTATTGCCGTGGTGTGGAATGGAACTCACAATATCTCTAAGGTATGTCTATCTGGAAGAAAATCATTTTGGCAGTAGTGTAGAAGACAGAATAGTGGGACGACTGAGGCAGGGAGAACAAGAATGAGGCTGTTACAGTAATCTTGGGGAGAGGTGATGAGTTCCTGAACCAAGGTGGTGGTAGCTCAATGAGTAGACAGAAGAGTTCAGATGTGAGAATTGCTATGGAGGTAGAAATGGCAAGATTTGTTAATTAATTGGATATGTGGGGTGAGGGAGTTGAGGATAACCCTAAGATTGTGAAACTAGGAGACTGAAAGAATGGTTTTGCCTTTGACAGAAATAGGCAAGTTTGGGAGAGGAATTTGGGGAGAATGATAATGAGTTTAGTTTTAGATAGCCGAATTTGAGATGTCTCTGGGACACCCAGTTTGAAATGTCCAAGAGGCATTTAGTGTTGTAATAATGAAGCTCACAGGAGAGACTGGAGTTAGATACAAAGATATTGTGAGTCATTCATAGAGAAGATAATTAAATTAGTGGGAACTAATGAGGTAGTTGAGAAAAAGTGTAGAGAGAGAAGAGTAGCAGAACTAGAACAAAGCCTTAGGGGACATCCAGTTAGAGGTACAATCTAGGATGGTATACCAGCAAAGGAGATTGAAAAGAAGTGGTTAGACACATAGGAGAACTAAGAGAAAGGAGTGTTTTGAAAGTAGTGTTATGAGGACAGGCGAGGTTGTTCAAATCTAGCCTCAGAAACTTGCTAGCTTTGTGACCCTGGGCAAGTCACTTACCACTGTTTGCCTCAGTTTCCTCATCTGTAAAATGAGCTAGAGAAGGCGATGGCAAAACCACTCCAGGATTTCTGTCAAGAAAATCTCAAATGGGGTCACAGAATCAGACATGACTGCAAATGACTAAACACCAGCAAGAAGGAAAGACCATCAGATTTGACAATTAAGAAATCTCCAATAACTTTAGAGATAGCAGTTTCATTTCCAAATGAGGTTGGGAGCCAGATTGCAAAGGGTTGAGGAATGAATGAGAAAAAAATGGAGACAGTGAGTCTAGACAGCTTTTCCTATGAGTTTTCCAGGAGAAAAGGAGGAGATAAAGGATGGTAGCTTGAGAGGATGGTGGGATTTAGTGAAGATTTTTTTAAGGATGGGGGAAATGGACATATTTGGAGGCAGTAGGGAGGGAACTAGGAAAGAGGAAAAGGTTGAAGATTCAATAGAGAGAGAAGACTCTACTACAAGAGAAAGGGATGCAAAATGACCAAGTGGGTGGCATTTCCTAAGGCAAGTGCTCACCTGATTGATTTGGGACCTCTTCCATGACTGTGGCTTCCATTGCTAGCTTACTGGGATATTACAAATAATTGTAGCTCCAAACCTTCTAAGCCCAGTCTTTTCTTCGTCTCAGGCCTGGTTTTTATATTTGTGCCAAACTTCTTGAAGCTAGAAATTGGACCTTGGCAGAGAAGCTGAAGCTGGATGGCTACATCAACACTGATGTCATCACTGCCCAGAGCTGTAAGTAGGGAGAGGCAACTAGGAAGTTGCTTAAAGGCATAAAATATGTCCTGCATAAGGAGGACATATTTCTTCCCCTAATGATCCTTTAACACTTTATGAAGCTCTGTTGTCTGCACCAACTGTCCAACTGTATCTATAGATTGACTGCCTCTGCCTCCTGGACTGTCCCTGGGCTGCCACTCCAGATGTTTTAATGAGAAACGGGTCCATTGACTAGTCTAACAGACTGCAGGCTCTAACTTGCAGAATTGGATGGTGAAGGGAGACTTCAGCTGCCCTTTGCATCTCTGCAACCCACCCTCCCTGCTGCCTCACCTCCCCTTCTGGCCTCTATGCTAGGGATTGGGCCTAAGAGTTGTCAGCTGGAACCCCAGGGTAGGGCAGAATTTTCCAGGGGATATGCCCCCCTTGCCCAGTTTGACTACCTATACATAATCTGGATCAACTGGCAAAAAAAACAACCCCTCCCTGTATCCCTGCTGACCAGCCCTCCCTACTCCCCTCCTCTGGCAGCAGCTTCCCCAGGAGCGCTCCTCCACCCCCGTCTCCATCCCCACTGTTCTGGAGTCTCTCCCTGCATACGACTCCCTCCTCATTCTGAATTTGTCCTGCGCACTAAAATAACTCCTAAAGTTGTTCTTGTTCTCTCTGTGGATTCTCAATTCAGAGAAGGCCTCATAGGATCACAGACTTAGGGTCTGAAGAGATCATCTAGCCCAGTGATTCTTAACCTTTTTTTCTATGGCAGACCCCTTGGGCAGTTTGGTGAAGCCTATGGACCTTTCCTCAGAATACTGTTTATAAATGCATTCAATAAAATACATAGGATTACAAAGGCAACCAATTACATTGAAATATAATTACGTATTTTTGAAGTTCATGGATCTCAGGTTAAGAAGGCCTGATCTAGTCCAACTCTCTCATTTTACAGAAGAGGAAACTGAGGCCCAGAATAGTTGAGTGACTTTTCCCAAGTTTATACAGGATATAAGTGACTGAGCTAAGATTGAAATTCTTTATAATTTTTTTATAATTAAATATATAAATATAGTCTATGAATTTATATAATTTTATTAATTTTATTTTTTTTAATTCTCCCTATCACCTCCAAAACCTGATTCAGATTCTAAGCTGACATTTATGAGGAAGACTAAAAAAAAAGAATCAATTCAAAGCATTATCCAAATGTTATTCTTCCATTCATGAAGAATCAGAGCCTGATACCACCCCAGGAGCCTCCTTTTGGAACCTTACCCAGCCTAGGCAAGCCATAGATCTGCAAATTCCACTCCAGAAATTCCTTTTCTCCAAGACCCCATGCATGCTCTCATAATTCCCTTTTAAAAGAGGGGGGAAAAAAAAGATCTGAAATAGGTTTCAGGAAATATTTTCTACCCCCTTCTGACCAGCCAAAGGGAGGTCTAGAGAGACTGAAATAAAGAGAAGGGCTCATTGTAACCTAGCATCTCAAATACACTGGAAATAGTTTTCAGATTCTGAAATATAAGGAAGAATAAAGCAGTTTCCAAGAAAATGGTTTTGGAAAACTTCCTGGGAACTAGAGGGTTTTTTCCCCTTAAGTAATGGTAAGCACAGACCTTTTTTTTTTTTTTTTCCAATACAGGAGACTTCCATACAAGTACCCTGCCACCCATACCCAGGAACTTCCGCCCAGTTTTGCATTTCCCAGTGCCTGCTCCCATGCTTTCTGAGTCTTTAGAGCTGGGTTTCTTAACCCTTTCTGTGTCATGAATCCCTTTTGAAGTTTGATGAAGTTTTGTACCCCTTCTCTGAATAATGTTTTTGAATGTAAAATGTAATATAAAATAAAACACACAGGAATACATACAAAGGAAATCAATTATATTGAAATAAAGATGAAAATTTTTTTCCCATCTAAGTTCACACCACCATCTTGAAATCTCTGCATGGATCGGTTGGGAGTCCCTGTTTTATTATCATTATTATTATTATTATTTATTGGCAATGATCAAAGTCAAAGTGGTTAATAACGGCTTTATATAATTTTTGGTTGCTTATGTTTTGTAAGATATTTAAGGGTTGGGTGGGGTTAGATTTTTTTCTAAAAGCTGGCAAGCACAGCCTTAGATTCATTATGTGTTTGATTTTGAATTAATTTTTGGTTGTTGTGCCTTCAGAAACCTTTTACTGTTGCCAAATTTTTTGCAACCCCATATGGGGTTGTGACCCATAGTTTAAGAAGCCCTGGATTAGATCACCAAGCAAAATAGTATGGAGAGATAAGAGAAGAGAGCCCAAGACAGAGCCTTGGAGGACACCCATAGTTAGGAGGTGTGATCCAGATGAAAATCCCACAAAACAGACTGAGAAGTCTGGGAAGAAGTTTTTAGACCCAGAGGACTATTATTTCTTAATGTGACTCAGGTCTATGAGACTCTTTCCTCATTGGTGGATATCAATGCCCTGTGCCTGCATAAGGGGCAAGGTGGAATTGGTGAGAGCAAAATATAGGAGAACTCCAGTCTCTTTAGAGTTTTTTTGGGTCTCTAGAGTTTCTTTGGACTTAGAAGGTTTGGAGCTGTGATTAGCCAGGAAGATTTGACTAGAAGTTTAAAGTTTAATTCTGCAGGGATCAGGCTGGAGCGTTTTCAAGAACCTGAGACCTAGAAACAGGGTTCTACACCTGTTTACCAAAGAACCATGTGCAAGATACATCTGTTACTTGATGATTCTAGGTTATATACTTGTGACCTATAAGGTGATTAAAGCAATTAATTAGTGGGCCTAAAGGGAAATCTCTTTTCAGGAAAAAGGAGTCTAAAGCAGATGTGAGCTGAAGCTTGCTTGAATCATCTCCAGACTGCTGATTGTTCAATTTTCAGCATAAGCATTTATACCCTGGAAATTGGCAAAAGCTACAAATCAGAGTTTGATTCATTGTTTCGTTGATTATTGACTTAAAAAAGTGATGGGGAAAAATGTTAATGTAGATTAAATTTTAAAGTGTGTCCCCCTACATTTTTCTTTTTTTAATTTTAATTTTGGAGGCAATGGGGGTTAAGTGACTTGCCTAGGGTCACACAGCTAGCTAGTAAGTGTCTAAGGCCAAATTCGAACTCAGGTCCTCTTGACTCTAGGGCTGGCACTTTATCCACTATGCTACCTAGTTGCCCCCTACATTTTTTCTCAGAAAGCCAATTGTTAAACATTTTTTAGCACACCTCTAAAATTTCAGTGTGTTTAACCAAAGACTGTGCTAAGTCAGACACTAAATTCACTTATAGAAATGATAAATCCAAGTGGCTAAGATGGGACAGCAAGCTAGGAGTCAGAGAAGGGGCTTCAAGCTATGCAGGTCTATATGGAGACTAGTAAAAACATTATTAGAAATACTGGAAAGTTCAATTCAATTCAATTCAGTGCAACAAACATTAAGTGGTGACCAAATAAAAGGCATCATATTAGGTGCTGGAAGTACAAAAAGAAAAAAGAAAAAATATTTCTTGACCTCAAAGAGCTTATATTATAGCAGAAGAATAAAATAAAAACCCAGAAAATTATATACAAAGTAATTTGGGGAGGAGGAGAAATTTAACAAATGAAGGATCAGGGAAGGCTTTGGGATTGTAGCTGAGCTGAATCTAGTAGGAAACTTATGAAGGGCTGAGATGATAGAGGAGTATATCCTAGGAAAGACTTGGGCAAATGCTCAGAGGTGGTAGATGGACATAAAGTCTGGTGGATAACTGGTAGCCTCGTTTGGCTGAAAAGTAGAGTAATGTGTTGTTGTTGTATGTGTGTGTTGAAAAGGAGGTTAGAGCAAGATTATCAAGTGCCTTAAATACTAGACCGAGGATATTGTCTTTTATTTTATAGGGAATAGGGAGCCACTGAAGATTTTTTATTTAAGGAGGGTAGTCACAAAGTCATACTTAAGTCTTATCTAGATTATTTTGTGTTATGTGGAGGCTAGTTTGGAGAAGGTTGAAACTGGAAACTTAGAGAATGAAGAGGTGACTGCAATAGTCCAGGTGAGAGGTGATGAGGACTTACACTTGGTGGCCCAGGGAGTGAAGAGTGATGCGGTTTAGGGGTTCCAGGGTGCTGGGACCCCAAAATCACAACACATGGGTCCTGCCTGAAAAAATTCGACCCAAGCCTTCTTTCAGCCAAAGACAAGGTTTATTAGAACATTCGTCATATTGGGCAGACTCTTAAGTAGTCTGAACATGGGTAAGTAGTGTTTAGATTATAAGAATCTAAGCCTTGGCTAGATTGTAAAAATCTGAGCATCTTAATGGAGACAAGATAGACCTTATATACAGAAAGACCATGGGAGAGTGGCCAAGTAGTCCATGAGGTAATAGAAATCCCAAGGGTGGGAAATGGAGCCTAGGTGGGACCAAGGGTGGGAAGTGGCCTGGGGCCATAGGGAGGCAAGACAATAGCGGGGAGATTGGGTGTAGCCACAATGAAAGACCAGTTGATGGGACCATAGCCACCAGAGATTTGGCCATGTGGGAAAGTACAGAGTCCATGAGGTAATAGAATTACCAAGGGTGGGAAATGTTCTGGGGCCAGAGTTTTTCCTTTCTGGGGCTCAGATTCCAACCCCATCAAAGAGGAGATCAAAATGAAAGATGCGAAGGTAAAATCAACAAAACTTGGCAACTGATTGTATATGTCGGACGAGAGGAAGGTTGCAAGGATCACTTGAAGTTGTGAATTTAGAGTGAGGGTGAAATAGGTAAGTTTGGGGAGGGACATACCTCTGCCTTCAGAAGTGAAATGAAGTACAAGGATGGAGAGCAAGTGTTAGCTGTAGCTTATTTTTACCAAATTAATTTTTAACTTGGTTTTTAATCTAATCCTCCCTCACTCCTCTTTTCATCCTTCCCAGTCACCCTAGCTTTTTTTATCCAAGAAAACCAGTCAGATGAAAGGACAATGACCTCTCTCCCCATCCCCCCATCCCCCCAAGACATTCCAATTCTCTGAGGAGGGGAAAAGAGTCTGTCATTCATTGAGGTCAAGTCCACATTCTTGAGGAGTTCATCACATTCCATCATTCATTCTGACTGTAGAGAGAAGGAAACTGAAACACTCAGAAACGGCTTAAAAGATGAAGGCAGGATTAAATGTCACAAGTTTGACATTTTTCCATTCAGCAGCTAACCCTTGAAGATATGGTGTCTACATTCCTAGCATATGGGGGCACCTATTAGATAAAGTTTCATCAGGGCAATATTCACATCTCCTCTCCTCTAAAGTATGTTTCTGCCTATTCTTTCCCACCTCCTCCCTTCCAATGAGCATGAATCTATCACTTGACTGCTGTGGTTATTCTTTGTCCTTCAGTCTCGAAGAGGACCATGACATCAGGCTAGATACTGAGGGATAGCCAAGACCAGGGTTGTAACTAAGATCGGGGAACTGGAGCTTTGCCTCAGAGCACCAAAACTGAAAGGGTGCTGACAGCATTTGTACTTTTTCAGCAGATTAAAAACAACTGAATTTTGGATTAAGTCAGCTAGGTAATGAATTAAAATAGACAGCTATGAGTTGCTGTGTTCTATTCATCCCCAATCTAGATTCCAGATGAATGCCTTCTGGCCCATCTCACCCTGCTAATGATGGGGTACAAGCTCAAGCTGAGACCTTTGCTCCTTACCCCAAAAAGAGTTTTGGTCGCATTTGTCTATGAGATTCTCCTTGAATTCTCCCACTTGATCAAGGAAATCTCTAGTGGTCCTCTGAGATTATATCCCCTATCAACTCTGTTACCCTTAACCTGGCCCAGCTCTTCATTGTCTATTACCTCCCGATGGCCTCTGGCTACTTCTCACCCTTGACCCTATCTAGACTCCATTCTCTCCCTCCTAGTCACTTCTGTCAAGATCCTTCCTAAATCCCTCCCATAGGCTTTCTGTATATGAGGTCCATCTTGTCTCCATTAAGGTGCTCAGATTCCTTAAGAACCTAGCCAATAGCTCACAAATGTTCAGATTCCTCAAGAGTCTGGCCAATATGGTAGATCTTTGATAAACCTTGTCTTTGGCTGAAAGAAGGCTTGAGTCGAATTCATTGAGGCAGGACTGAATGTTGTGATTTTGGGGTGTCAGTACCCCTAAATCTCAACATTTTGGTGGCCTGTATGGGGAAGCTGCCTAACCCCAAGCTCTTCTTCAGCCAAGACTGAAAGGTATGTAAGCCTTCCCCCTCTTCTTTCTTGTCCTGCAGTTGGGGGTCACTCTCCAAGCACCTAGGAAGGCTTGGAGGTGCTTTTTGGGTAAACAGTTACGAGGCTGTCTCGCATTCAGCCTGACGCTTTCACACTGTCGGTCCTCCAGTTCAACTGAAGGCCATGGACCTGAATATACCTTCTGCAGCATAGAGGACAAGGACAGATGCCCTATCTGGAGGTGTATGCCCAATTCTGTTAATTCTCTCGGTGCTAGGGAATTGGGAAAACTGCCGGTGCTTTTTGGTTCCCTGAGGCTTACTTACTCCCTTCCCTCTACACCCCTGGATCCTCCTTCATGGGAGGCTACAGGAAAAAGTTATAACAGTTGAAAACGTCTTAGGAGATTCTGGAGGTTTTGTGATCAATCATTAAGGAGTTTTGAAACATCTCCTTACAGCTCTGGTCACTCCCTTCTCCCACTCCCTTCCCTTGAGTTCAAGATGGTATCTTTGTTCACCCCTCTCATAGGAGAAGAGAGTTTCACCCTTTCCCTCTCTCCTTCGAATTCACCCTCCCCCACTTGGTGAAAGGAAGGAGGGAGGAGGGGTAGCAGCTACAGCATGGGCCCCATTGGCAATGGCCTTGGGCCCTGGGGCAACCTTTGCCTGGAAGCATCACCCAGGTTCAGCACATCCTGCTCCACCCCCACCCCCACCTCAACCCCCAGCAGCAGTAGGGAGAGAGGGAACGAGGTGGCTCTAGGTAAAGAAACTAGCCTCTGAACTTGGGTAAGCATGCTCTTTTAAACATGCAGTCCTGCCTCTTTTAAAGTTTAACTGTTAATAATGAGATATTGATTTTCTGTGTAAAGTAATTTGGAAATGCATTTAACAAAATTGAAGTCACCTGATTGATAATGGTTTTGTTTCAAGTTTCAAATTGGTAAACTTTTTGTATCAGTTATGTCAAGCAACTTTTCATAATTTGATTGCCACTAAAGCAATTTGGTTATTGTTGGTTATTTTAATGCGTAAACTTGCCAAAAAACTTGTTTGGGTTATGGCTTCCTGAGAATTTGCAAGTATATAGAAATAATCTCTAACAATTGGCTTTTTACACTAGGACAAATTTAAATTTGAGATGTAAATCCTGGAAAAGGTTTTCCTAAGCTGTGATTAGTGAAACTTGTTGTTTGAGGTAAAAGCTCATAGGGTTTTATTTTGAGTTGTCTGATGGATCATAATAATCCATCAATAATCAATAATCTACCATCTGAGAGAAATGCCACAAGCTACTCAGAATGGGATACTAGTGAGAAGTCAGCATTGGGAAAAGCTGAGAGGACAATTTTAGCCTCAGTCTAGGATGGAATCCTCCCGGCTCAGTTTCCCCATTATGTTCCTCTGAAAGGGAATGTTACCCACCTGACTATTCCTGAGTCTGGCTATGAGGTGGATTTGATTCCGCATGGTTGTGAAACTGAATTACCTGAATCCAAACAGAGCTAAGGATATTTTATCCTGTCATATTTGAGCCCTAAATCTTGTCCTTGCTTTATCCTTTTATAGCAAATTTCTATAATGAGAGCAAGTGGTCAGTAAAAGATCAATGCAAGTGTGTGAGATCTGCCTGTTTTGACCTGAATGTGTAGTCATTCAATAACCCCAAACAACTGAAATTAAATCAGAAACATCTTCAGTTTGGTTTGGGAAAGAGAATTTCAGCGATAATTGAAGTGAAAGTCAGTCTCTTGGCAAATTCATTTGTGTACCTATTGAACCTGGGGGTAGAAAACTTGTAACTGCAAAAGTGTTACTTAAACTTTTGAAAAAGTAACAATATCAGATAATCCTGCTGGTCAAACGTAAATGATTTTAATGGGGCTCTTACACTTTTACTTCTCCCTATATTTGAGCCCTGCAGTCTTTCTGTCAGCTTTGTGTCTTCCAGACTGCAGGCCATTCACCTACAGTTGCTAGCAAACATCAGGCACAGCCAATGTCCCCCCCATTGACCCCTGGATGCAGCCTGTGCTCAGTTCCAGTCAACCTCTTTGGGACCCTCTCAAGGCAGAGACAGCTCTATGCCTCTTGCCAGCAATAAGCAGTTTCAGAAGCCAAGACCTTTGCCCCCTTAACCCAAAAGAATTTGGGTCCCATTTGTTTGAGGGGAATGATGAGGATGGGATCTGAACCCCTGAAAGGGAAAGACCATGTCTTTGGGATCTGGACCCCAACAAGAAAAATCCTTGGACTTTCTCAAATCCCTGGCATTTGCCTGAGGCTGTAATCCTCTCAACTGGCCTTTCATTGAACTACCTTGCCCAGTCTCCCAATTCAGTTACCTCCTGATTGCCCCTGGCACTTCCCATTCTTAATCCTATCTAGACTCAGTTCTCCCTTGGCCCCGTGGTCCAGGTCCCTGGTGTTCTGTTCACTCTAGCTTACTGGTCACTCCCCACTCCAGATCCTCCTTAGACCCCTCCTCCAGTCCCCCCAAACTATTTGGCCACTTCTAGATCCCTCCCACAGTCTTTCTGTGTATAAGGTGAATCTTGTCCTCCTTAAAGTGCTCAGATTCTTATAATCTAGTCAAAGATTCTTAAAATCTGGCCTGCTTGCAATAGGGATACAGACGCTTAGATTCCTTAAGAGTCTGGCCAAGGGACAGCTAGGTGGTCCAATGGATAGAGCACTGGTTCTGAAGTCAGGAGGACCTGAGTTCAACATTTGACACTTACTAGCTGTGTGACCCTGGGCAAGTCACTTCACTCCAATTGCCTAAAAAATTAAAAAAGAAAAAAAGAGTCTGACTAATATAACATATGTTCTAATAAACCTTGTATTTGGCTGAAAGAAGGCTTGGGTGGAATTCATTCTGGCAGATCCTGCGTGTTGTGATTTTGGGGTCCCAATACCCCTAAACCTCTAAACCTCAACACTC
Source organism: Vombatus ursinus (assembly GCF_900497805.2). NCBI lineage: Eukaryota > Metazoa > Chordata > Mammalia > Diprotodontia > Vombatidae > Vombatus > Vombatus ursinus. The sequence goes on from NW_020954619.1 coordinate 6,760,341, forward strand.
CCTCCTTCACAGTAGTTCTTCCAAAGAACTGTCCATACCAAAGCTACCCTTGTCCAAGGTCTTCCCATCTTGGATCTTATGATCTGAGCTCTGCAGTCTCTCTACCCCACCTCCCATACCACATTTGTCTTTAGAAGTTAATTTGTGCTGCATTGGTACTTTCGGCACTTCACACCAAAGTGGCTAGTTATAGCCTTGTTCAAGATATAATCTCTGCATTCTAATTTTGTTCCGCTTCTCCTTTCTTGATTTACTAAGCAACCCTATTGCTTTACTGGGCACCAAAGCCAATAAAAGATAGAATAACACAATATCAAAGTCGGAAGAGACCTGAGAGTCAATTTAATCTAAGTCATACCAGAACAAAAATCTCTACTGGAACACAAAAGGGATCACACAGCCTTTCTTTCAATACCTCCAGTGACAGGGCACTTACTTCCTTCAAGAGGATTGCCCATTTCACATTTGCCTATCTCTAAACCTTAGGAAGTCTTTTTCATGCATTGAGGTAAAGTCTGCATCTCTGCTACTTCTACCCTTCTCAGTTGCTGGTTCTGCCCTTTGGATGTAAGGAGAACTATCATAGACACTGTAATTCACCCTACCAACTTACTTCTGACAACACATAACAAAGAAGGGAAAATAGGAAGCAGTGGAAAGACTACTTACTGATTCTAGAGTCAGACGACCTGGGTTCAAATCTCACCTTTGATATGTGACTGTAGGTAAGTCATGACTTTCCCTGGGCCTCAGTTTCCTTAACCATAATATGAGGGGACTGGGCTAAATGGCCTCTAAGATCTTTTCCATTTCTAGATCTAGGATCTCTGTCCACTAGAAGCTTACATTTTAACATGACCTTTCCTCTAGGGCAGGAATTCTTTTTTTTTTAAATTTTTTTTATTTAAAAACATTTTTTTTATTAATTTATTTTGATTTGCCAACAATTACTTTTATATGCTTTTGAGTTTAAAATTTTTCTCCCCCTTCCTCCCCACCACCCTCCGCAAGACGGCACACAATCTGATATAGGCTATACATATACATTCCTATTAAACATATTTTCACATCAGTGATGTGAGTAAAAATTAGAACCAATAGGAGGAACCACCAGAAAGAGGAAACAAAACTCAACAGCAGAGAAAAAAAAAATTCAACTTCCATAGTTCTTTCTTTGGATGTGGATAGCATTTTCCATCTCTAGGCCTTTGGAGATGTCTTAGATCCTTGTATTGCTGAGAAGGGTTAACTTCATCAATATTAGTCATTGCACAACATGGCTGTGAGTGTGTACAATGTTCTCCTGGTTCTGCTCACTTCACTCAGCATCAGACCATACAAGTCTTTCCAGGTTTTTCTGAAGTCAGCCTGTTCATCATTTCTTATAGCACAATAGTATTCCATCACATTCATATACCACAACTTGCTCAGCCATTCCCCAATTGATGGGCATCCTCTCAATTTCCAATTCTTTGCCACCACAAAAAGAGCTGCTATGAATATTTTTGTACATGTGGGTCCTTTTCCCATCTGTATAATCTCTTGGGATATAGCCCTAGGAGTGCTATTGCTGGGTCAAAGGGTATGCACATTTTTATAGCCCTTTGGGCATAGTTCCAAATTGCTCTCCACAATGGTTGGATCATTTCACAACTCTACCAACAATGAATTAGTGTTCCAATTTTCCCGCATCTTCTCCAACATTTATCATTTTCCTGTTTTGTCATGTTGGCCATTCTGATAGGTATGATGTGGTACCTCAGAGTTGTTTTGGTTTGCATTTCTCTAATCAATAGTGATTTAGAGCATTTTTTCATATGACTATAGATGGCTTTAATTTCTTCATCTGAGAACTGTCTGTTCATATCCTTTGACCACTTATCAATTGGGGAATGGCTTGTATTCTTATAAATTTGACTTAATTCTCTATATATTTTAGAAATGAGGCCCTTATCAGAGAGACTGGTTGTAAAAATTCTTTCCCAATTTTCTACCTTCCTTCTAATCTTAGTTGCATTGGCCTTGTTTGTGCAAAAACTTTTCAGTTTGGGGGTTGGAGCCAAGATGGTGCAGTAAAAGCAGTGGCTTGCTTGAGTTCTCCACCAAACTCCTCCAAATACCTATGGCTCTAAACAAATTCTAAAACAGCAGAACCCACAAAAAGACAGAGTGAAACAAATTTCCGCCAAAGACAGCCTAGATGGTTGATCAGAAAGGTATATTGTGCCAGGTGGGGAGAGGAACGCAGTTTGGCATGGGCGCGCAGGCAACAGCGATCCTGGAGCAGGCCTCAGAAGACTGAATTGCGGCAACTGTGGCAATTTCCAGACTTCTCAACCCACAAACGCCAAAGACAATTTGGAAGGTCAGTGGGAAAAGTCTGTGTCTGCAGTGAAAGAGAAGCTAAGTCTCAGCCACAAGTCCTGAGCGTGGCAGCTGCCTCCTGAGCTTCCGGCCCACAGACTGAGGGGGAGCCGAGTTGCTGATCAGAGGGGGATTGCAGGGATCTCTTTGCCAGTGCTGAGGCAGGAATCTCTTCCTTTGCCCATGCTTGGATCTGGGTCACAGTTCTGGGTGGCGATCCTATGGTGAGGAAGAGCACTGGTGTGGTGGAGCTTGTAGTGGCTGTGGAGAGGAAACCCTCCTCACACTTCCAAGTAAGAAAAGAGTTCTCATAGACTAGAGCACAGGCCAGGAAAGGAGTAAACACCTCTCCCTTGATCATACCACCTTGGAAGAGCTGAAAATTTACAGGTCCCTAGAAGTATCTCTGAAAACAGCTGCACGAAACCCCTGAAGCTTGGGGCAGTACATTCTCCACACTGGAAACAGACTCCTATCTTAACCAAGAGTTTATAACTCAAGTAATTGGTTGAGATCATGAGCAAGCAGTGCAAAAAGAGTCAGACTATATTATCTTACTTTGACAAAGAAGATCAAAACATACAACCAGAAGAAGACAACGAAGCCAAAGTTCCTATATGCAAAGCCTCCAAGAAAAATATGAATTGGTCCCAGGCCATGGAAGAGCTCAAAAAGGATTTCGAGAAGCAAGTAAGAGAAGTAGAGGAAAAACTGAGAGTGATGCTAAAGGAGACCCAAAAAAATACTGAAGAAAATAACACTTAAAAAAATAGCTTAACCCAAATGGCAAAAGAGGTCCAAAAAGCCAATGAGGAGAAGAATGCCCTAAAAAGCAAAATTGGTCAAATGGAAAAGGAAGTCCAAAAGCTTACTGAAGAAAATACTTCCTTAAAAACTAGAATGGAGAAATTGGAAGCTAGTAACAATTTGAGAAATCAAGGCACTGTAACACTAATCCAAAGGAATGAAAAAATAGGAGAGAATGTGAAATATCTCATTGTAGAAACAACTAACCTGGAAAATAGATCCAGAAGACAGAACTTAAAAATTATTGGACTATCTGAAAGCCATGACCAAAAAAAAGAGCCTAGACATCATCTTTCAAGAAATTATCAAGGAAAACTGCCCTGATATTTTAGAACCAGAGGGCAAAACAGAAATGGAAAGAATCCACCAATCTCCTCCTGAAAGAGATCCCCAAAGTAAAACTCCTAGGAATATTGTAGCCAAATTCCAGAATTCCCAGGTCAAGGAGGAAATATTGCAAGCAGCCAGAAGGAAACAATTCAAGTATTGTGGAAACACAATCAGGATAACACAAGATTTAGCAGCTTCTACATTAAGGATCAGGAAGGCATGGAGTATGATATTCCAGAGGGCAAAGGAGCTAGGACTACAACCTAGAATCACCTACGCAGCAAAACTGAGTATAATCCTTCAGGGTAAAAAGTGGTCATTCAATGAAATAGGGGACTTTCAAGCATTCCTGTGGAAAAGACCAGAGCTGAATAGAAAATTTGACCTTCAAATAAAAGACTCAAGTGAAATATGGAAGAGGTAAACAGAAAAGAGAAATCATAAGAGACTTATTAAAGTTGAACTGTTTACATTCCTGCAGGGAAAGATGATACTTGTAACTCATGAGTCCTTTGTCAGTATTAGGGTAGTGGGAGGGAAAAAATTATATATATGTATAGATAGATAGATAGAGGGCACAGGGTGAGTTGAAGATGAAGGGGTGATATCTGGAAAATAAAATTAAGGGGTAAGAGAGGATTATACTGGGATAAGGAGAAAGGAAGAGGTAGAATGGGGTAAATTGTCTCACATAAAACAGACAAGAAAAGGCTTTTACAGTAGAGGGGAAGTGGGGGAAGGTGAGAGGGAATGAGTGAATCTTATTCTTATAGGATTTGGCTTAAGGAGGGAATAACATACACAATGGCATATGGAAATCTATCTTACCCTACGGGAAAATAAAGGGGGAAGGGGATAAGAGAGCAGGGGGTCAATAGAGGGAAGGGCAGATTGAGGGAGGGGATAATCAAAAGCAAATACTTCTGAGGAGGGACAGGGTCAAAAGATAGAATAAATGGGGGGTAGGATAGGATGAAGGGAAATATACTTAGTTTTTCACATGGAAGTGTTTTGCATGACTACACATCTATAGTCTGTATCAAGATGCTTGCCTTTTCAATGAGGGTGGATGGGGAGGAAGGAAGGGAGAAAATTTGTAACCCAAAGTTTTAAAAACACATGTTAAAAGAAAAAAAAAGAAAAAAAAACTTTTCCAGTTAATGTAATCAGTTATCCATTTTGCTTTTCGTAATGTTCTCTATCTCCTGTTTGGTCATGAATTCTTCTGTTCTCCATAGATCTGATAGGTAAACTATTCCTTGCTCTCCCAGTTTGCTTATAGTATCAGCCTTTATATCTAAATCATGAACCTATTTTGACTTTATTTTGGTATATGGTGTGAGATTTTGATCTATGCCTATAGGGCAGAAATTCTTAACAATTTTGTGTCATAACCCCCTTTTGCAGACTAGTGAAGCCCATTGACCCTTTTCAAAATACTTTTCTAAAAATTCATAAGAGGAGGGAAATTTTAATCAAATTTTAGTTAGAGGTTAGTGAAAATGAAGTTGTAATTTTTTTCCTCAACCATACTCATGGATTACCTGGGTCTGTGGACCCCAGTTAAAAACTCTTGCTCTAAGACTTCAGCAAAGAAGCTACTTTATTGAGTTTAGGGGGGACTGGTTTCCTGGTCCCCGTCTGTCTTTACCTCCATTACAAGAGGATTTTTTTTTTCAAGGAGAGCCAATTATATAAGTAGGCCAAAGAAGTGCAGCCCCGATTTCCTACAGGCTGTGTTTTTCGGTCTCGGTGATAAAAGAATTCTGCCTCAGTTTGACTTGAAGGGGGGAAGTCTCCCTTCCAGGTTCTGATTCACTAGACAAAGCAACCCTTGTGTTTTTCAGTATAGATCCAGAAACCTTTCCTGTTAGGCTGCGAGACTTGATGCCCACATAATCTAGCCCAGGGCAAGAGGGGACTTCTCTCACAGGGCAGATTGTAAGAAGGAGTGGTTCAGCTCTGGGGGCCATGAGTTGCTCACTAAGAATCAGCCCTAGGAATCAGGGCTAATGTGTTGGCACCTAGAATTTCTAAGGAAGATACTATTCTGATAAAAGAGACAAAAACTGTCTCTTTTATTTTTTCTGAAGCCTTGAAAGGAAGACAGTATTTTCATAACTCCTTGAGCACAGGTAGAGATAGTGACATCTCTTGGGATTAGGAATAATTGGCTCAAAGCTGGGAACTGGCTCCATACCACCTGGATTCCTTCCCTTGAGGAAGGTATACAATAACAATAATAAATTAATAGCCTAACATCCAATAGGTAATATACAATATTAATAGATAATAGATATAGCAATAGCTAGCATTTATATAGAACTTTAAGGTTTGCAAAGCACTTTACAAATAGTACCTCATTTTATCCTCACAATAACCTAGTAGCATAGATGCTATTATCACCCCTGATTTGCAGATGGTGAAACAGAGGCTGAGAAAGGTTAAGTCACTTGTTCAGGGTCACACAATTAAGTGTGTGAGGCAGAATTCAAACTCAGATCTTCCCAACTCCAAGCCCAACTTTCTACTCCCTTTGCATGCTAGCTGCCTCTATTTTTCTCCTTTGTACACCAGCTAACTTCTCCAGGGCTAAGGGCGGGGTGGGGCAGGAACTCTGCCATCTAGATATTATCTAGGGTCACTCCTCATTCTCTATTTCGCTACCCACGCTTTGCTGTTTAGGGAAACGCCACTGGAAAGTAGAAGGGTGGAGGGAAAATCGGTGAAACTCAGAATTTTTGAGTCCGTTGATCAGTCAACAAACATTTATCAAGCTCTTTCTAAGGCACTGTGCTAAGTATTAGTGATACAAAGAAGGGCAAAAGCTGCTGTTCCTGTCCTCAAGGGTCTTACATTCTTATGAGAGAGACAACATCTGAGTAACTATGCAAATATAAGATGTACACGGAGTAGGTGGAAGGCAACATGAGAGTTGAGGTAGCCCAACCTCCTTTTTGGAGAGGTGAAATCCCTCGCCCAGGGTCACAGAGCTAGTTAGTTACAGAACTCAGGACTAAAAACCACGTCTTCTATCATGGTATCTCAAGGTTGAAACTATACTTTTAACAATTTTAAAAATAATATTCTGTGGGTTTAAATTAGAGGCTGCGATGTGATTTTGTATTGGCCTTGAAATCTGGAAAGAGACCTTGGCAGCTGGGTGGCTCAGTAGATAGAACTCTGGGCCTGAAGTCAGGAAGACCTGAGTTCAAATCCAGTCCCTTTTACTAGCTATGTGACCTTGGGCAAGTCACTTAACCACTGCCTACTTCAGTTTCCTCATCTGTAAAAATGGGGATAATAATAGCACCCACCTCCCAGGGTTGTTGTGAGGATCAAATGAGATATTACTTGTAAGGTTCTCTGCAAACTTTAAAGTACTATATAAAAGCTAACTATCATTATAGTTGTTTTTTTTGGGGGGGGGAACAATTAAGGTTACGTGACTTGCCCAGGGTCACATAGCTAGGAAGCATCTGAGGCTGGATTTGAACTCAGGTTCTTCTGACTCCAGGGCAGTTGCTCTATCCACTATGCCACCTAGCTGCCTCTATTGCAATTCTTTTTACAGAAAACCACTTCTGATAAATATTAACTGTGACCCTGGAAAAGTCATTTGACCTGTCTAGGCCTCATTTCCTTACCTATAAAATAGGGATAATAATATTTATAGGTTGTTGGGAGAATACAATGAGATTATATAAAATGCTTTGCAAACCTTAAATGCTTAGATAAACTCCAATTGTTATTGTTGTCATTCTTATTATCAGCTACCTCTGGGGTCTCTGCCTATTACACAGACACACAGACAGTTGGCCTGGCCACGGAGTATTCCGAAGGGTTTTTGTCAAGAAGACAATCTTCTCAGTTCCCAGTGCTCTAGATGTGTTTAACAATTTTTGTTAAGTTGAATTCAGCCAATTTCTATAATGTGATGAGTGGGCTGTGGCACAAGGCTTAAAAGTCACTGATTCTACCCAGTTTACAATGGCACGTTGGAGCTAGAAAGGAAGCTGACGGGGTGATGGGATCTGGACCCTTAAAAGGAAAAGACCATGTCTTTGAAAGCGATCTAGTCCTTGAATTTTCCCATACATTTCAGCAGCCCAGATCACTGGTACCTCAGCCTGAGGCAACTGGCCTACCCCAGCCCACATCACTTAATTGGCTTGCTTGACAATCCTTTCATGGTCCTTTTTGTGTATAAGCATCAGTCTCACCTCCATTAGGTTGCAGGTTCACTAGGAATCCTGCTGGCTGCTATTGACATTACAATAAACTTTGCTGCTGACTGGAAGATGGTTTGAGTGCATCAATTCATTCCAGTTGCAAACCACACTGTACCCTGACACTTCGGGGTTCCCACCAGCCCCAAACAGCAACAAAACCAAAACTCAGACAGTTAAATGGCTAGTTAAGATCATGTTTTTACTCCATAGTAAATGGCAGTTAGTATTTGAACCCAGGACTTCTCCAAATCTAACATTCTTTCCACTATACCACACTTTTTATGTCCTACTGTTTTGCAAACTAATTAGTCTTGTGTGTGTATGTGTGTGTGTGTGTGTGTGTGGGTGAGAGACAGTTTCTCTATGTTGTTTCCATAGAGTAGCAGTCACATCTTTTTCACTTGTTAAAATAACATTCAGCACAAAAGGTTGTACATATAGATCTTAATAAGCAGTTTCATGGGTTGCCATGGCCAAAGAATTCATCACCTAGTAACTGACTTGCTGTTAATGATTCTCTGTTCGGTAGCTGGATTGGTTCTGGGACAATAGACAATCCATTGTTGGGTCTGTGCTCAGCGCCATTAGTTGGCAATTGGGGCAAGCAAAAAGAATCACGCCTGAGGCAAGTAGCTACTTGCACCCTCAAACCAACTTTGAAATTCATGTTGTGAACAAAATAAAAGAAATAAGTCAAATTTAGTTGACTGAGTGGAAAAATTTTTGTTAAAATGGTTTCTATGCTGCTGGAGTGCATGTGTTAAATGTTTTTGGTACCTTTTTAAATTTCAGTGTCCTTGGACAGAACCCCAGTCACCCTGCCCTAGTTACAGCTCTCTCTACACCTGAAGCCCTTCCAGCCCAGCAGAATCTGCCAAAGTTTCATGCTCTGCTGGTGCAACTTTCAAAAACCCCAGTGATCTCTGTGCCATAATGAAGCATCAGACTGCCTGGCATGCTCATTTGGCATATATAAAAATCTTAATCTCAGGGACATAGAGCTTGTTGTGTGCCAAAGTCTTCATTGTTTAATAAACAGTACATACCTATTAACCAGATTTGGATAGTAATGATGAGAATGTAGACTGTAGCTTGGATTTGGGGTTATTCCGATTGTCCAAGCACTCCCCTAATGCCAAAAGGGTACTAGGAATACTTACTCATCTGTGTCCTTTCTTGCACCTGAGCTTTCCACTGAGAGGTGAGGAGGCCTTTTGGTTATAGGAAAATAAGACTTTTCACCTTTCTAGGGTAATGGAGATTTCTTCTGCCCTCCTTTTAACCTAATGTAATTGGGAGGGTGATAGAGTCCATCAATCCAATCACCCTAACCTAGACAAACTGAGGCCTGGGAAAGACCTTAATTTAGAAAGGCCATCCCCCTGTATCCTGGGCCATTGCCAGCTGTCTTGACTTTTGTCTTGCCCCTGGACTTTGATGATTCTGGAGGAGAGAGTGAGGGTTATGACTTTGCACAGCTCTGCCTCACTTAAATCTCATTCTGGCACAAGTTAAGACATCACCCTTGGGATGTCATTGGCCCTCTTCGAGATGGAACAACAACCACCTATACCCTGGTACACTGATCAGGTGAGAATGTGCCTTGATTGTTCACTTAGTGAGAACACGTTCTGGGTATGTCCCTAAGGTGACAGGAAATCTGTCCTAATTGACTGAGGGACTTGGACATACCCTCTAGAGCTTATATGAGGTCATGAATTAGTCAGAATAGGAGATGGAGAGGAAAGTGAGCTGCCCCTGAGAAGGAAATGTTTGGGGAGGGAATCTAGATGGGGGAGGAAGGTGCCTTGGCCTTAGCCTAGGTCTCTTCCCTACTCCCATCCCTCTTTGGCTACAAAGCGCTTCAGAGCAGGAATAGTCACTAGTTGTAGCCTCCATGACCCCAAGGGTGCCAACTGGGAGTTGGGACAGTTTCCTCAGAGCTTATGTTAGACCAGCAAGGAGAAACTCTTGTGTTCCGTGAGAGGCTGGATGTGACAGAGATGGGACATGGGAAGTTTGCAGCAGGGACATAGGAGAAAGTCAGAATTTGGAAGGGAAGCAACTGGACAACAGCATCTGAAGAAAGGCAAACTGTCAGGAGGGGCCGTGGATGACCAGGTGTCTGCCCTGAACCCGAAGTCGTTCAGTAAACCAGACAAGTGGAGAAGCCGTGGAAAGAGGGGGAGTTGTCCTAGCGATTCCAGGTGGTTCTCCACTATCTCTAGTGAATGACTGAGGCATCTTCCTTCTTTTGTGCTGGGGAGACAGAAGAGTTAAATTGAGAAGTGGCAAAATTGTCCACAGGGAGCAGGGCAGCGACACAGGAAGACCTTGAGGTCGCAGGTTCAAGCCCCAGGTCTGATATTTACTGCTTGTGTAACCTCTTTTGGCCTCAGTTTCTCATTAAATGAAAGGGTTGGGTGCGATGGCCTCTAAGAACCCTTCCGGTTCTCGATTTTTCAACTTTTCTGGTCTCCTCATTTGTAAAAAGCAAAGGTCAGACTAAATTAGAAGTGTCACACAATCTGCCTGAGGCCTTATGGGGCTCACAACACTCCTAAGGGTTGCCCAAACCAGATTAAAATGTAACTGGGAAATAGTTAACAAAATACAATAAAACATAAATAATATTAATGTGTTTGTTTAAGTCAATATGTGGCCCTCAGGGATTTTTACATACAGTTTAGTGGCTTCTGTTTCTATTTGAGTTTGGACTGTTGGACTAAATGATCTAAGGTCTCTCCTAGCTCAAAATCCACAAAACTATGAATTCATACACCTTTCTCTGTGCCTGGAGGTCTGAGAGGTCTAAGGTAACCTCGGAAAATGAATGAGAGAGTGGATCATAGACTGAGAATGGGAACCTCTTTATTTTAGAGAAAAGAAAACTGAGGCCCTTAGAGGTAGACTGACCTAAGATCACAAAAACTCTGGGATCTGAACACAGAATCCCCAAGTCTTTCCCCTCTACTACAACACTTTTGTGCTTGCTGTCTCTTTCAATTTCTTAACACTTACCTTGCATTCTATTTTAATTAAGTATTCTTTTTTTAATTGTTAAAATGCCATGTGATTAATTTTGATCGGTTGGGATATTTAGAGGAAAATACGGGTTCATTAGTAATAGTTTCAAATAGATTAGGGGCCAGAAGACGGTCTGGGCAGTTAGGTGATGCAATGGATATTGTGGAGGCAAGAAGATCCATCGGGAGTTCAAATCCAGCTTCCTACTAGTAGTTGTGTGACCCTGGGCGAGTCACTTAACCCTGTTTGCCTCAGTTCCTCATCTGTAAAATGAGCTGGAGAGGGAAATGGCAGTATCTTCACCAAGAAAACCCCAAATGGGATCACAAAGAGTCAGACATGACTGAACAACAACAACAGATGTTCTAGGCTCCTGAATATAGCTACACAACATTATTCCCACTTAAACGCCTATGTACTAGCCAAATTGGATTGCTGTCACGTGAATTCAATATACTCACCTCTCCCGCCTCCTTATAGTATAGACCATACCTAGACAGTACCTACAGTGTCCTCCCTCCTCATCTCCACCTGTGAACATCTTCCTCTTCCTTCAAGGCTCAGCTAAGGGGCCTCCTTCACATTCCTGGGTTTTCCTTCCCCCTACCCCCAACTAAAAGTGTTCTTTTCCTTATCAAGATTTCCCAGAGTACTTTGGCTGCAACTCTCCTAGCATCTAAAGTTAGAAGGGCATGCTATTATATATCAGACTGTGTACCAGATGTACACTTTCTGTAATGGTACAAGAAATTACACAGACAAAGGAACAGGAATTTTGTGCTGGATTCAAAATAGCAGGATAACAAAAGCCTTAGGTAAAACATAACAATAATAATAATAACAATAATTTAGACAGCACTTTAAGGTTTACTAAGCAATTTACAAATATTATCTCATTTGATCTTTACAACTCTGGGTGTGTGTGTGTAGTTGTTATTATCATCTCCATTTTGCAGATGGGGAAACTGAGGTAGAGGTTATGTGACTTGATCAGGGTCATATAGCCAGCAAGGGTCTGAAGCTAGATTTGAACTTAACTCTTCCTGGCTCCAGGTCCAGGAATAAAGATAAAGAAAGCATATGCTAGGAGAGAATAAAATACAGGGCTATGGTATGAAAACACCAAGGAGATGAGCTTTCAGTTCATCCTTTTGTTAAAAGCACAACAGGGAGGGACTTTCCCAAGGGCCTGGCAATTAGCCAGGTGAAGCCTCCATCGCTAATTAACAGCTCTAAGCCGATTGTTGCCTTTGTCCTCAGTGCCTGTGCTCTCTGAGGAGTGCTAGTCTTCCTTTTCTCACAGAGACCGGGGGCTGCAAACATCATCAGCTCTGTGAGGCACAGAGATTTGCAGGCTGGCCAGATTTCACACACAGCAGATTCTTGGAGAAGCAAGGTAAGAACTCCCAACCAGGGCCGACTCTGGGAAAAAACGTGAAATGGTCAAAATGTCCCTTTGGAGTCTTCTCAGGCCTATCCTGAGTACTGTCTCTCCCCGATTAACCTTACCTGTTAAGTGGGCTGGTGTTCTCGTGTGGCTTTTCAGCCTCCCACAGAGTCAGAACTGGAAGGGATGTGAGAGGTCATCTCCTAGAATCCATGGCTGAACAAGAATAACAACTCATTTTTATACAGCTCTAAGAATGACAAAACACTTTCTTCATGACAGCCCTGTGAGGTAGGTAGAATTCTCTATCCTGCTTAAAAAAAAAGAATATTAATGATCTATTTCCAAAGTAGTATTCTCCCCATTTTACAGATTAAGAAACTGAGTCTTTGATAAGTTAAGTGACTCGTCTACAATCACACAGATTAATAATAATAATAATAATGTCTGAAGTGGGATCCAAAGCCAGGTTTTCTGATACTCAAGGCCAGCACTCTATCTTTGTAATAGTCCAGACAGGTAATTATCCAGCCAGTGTCTATCTTTAATGCAATTCATGACCCAGTGCTCCCAACTGTGGGTTTTTACATGTGTAGCACTACCTTTAGGGTACTCCCCCAGGTTGAGACTCACACTTAGGAGATGAGTTCCCTAAAAGACAGCTGCTACTCTCAGGTTTTCAAGGGTATAACTCTGTGGGGCCACTCTTCTAAAACTCATGAGTTTTAACAGCCAGCTTGTAGATACAGTTAGCTGAAAGCAGACATTTACTGAATGAGAACAGTTATCTGCAAAACATTCTTTTCAAGATTGTAAGCTCCTTTAGGGCAGGGACTGTATTTACCTCTTTTTGTATCCCCAACACTTAGCTTAGTGCAGTGTCTGGTACATAGTAGGTGCTTTCTTCCTTGATTGGGGCTACTTGCCCACAAATACATATATTATCTAGGGGAAGACAGGGCATAGACTCAGAGTACATTGGTAGTGAGGCACACTCATTTGGAAGACATCTGCCCAAGATAACTCTAACCTGAACCACAAAAGTCTTTCCTCTACTTGTGATTTTGTTAAGCCGTGGTGTCTATTCTGGACTGGTTCTACTCCTGGGTTGGGACTGCTCCATGGCGAGGGTTGCTCCTTACAGAGAATGGCATTTTGCTGGACGGGTCGTTTAGGGGACTCCCTGGGCTTCTTCTTCCCTAGGCATAGTAGTCTCTATCACTTCCAGCTTCAGGCTCAGCTCCAAATCTAGGTCCGGGGTACTGAGAGTTTGAAAGAAGAGTCAGAATTTCAGCCCAGCGAGGAATGCTTGTTGAATTGACTTTACTGGTGCCTCAGTTTCTCTATCTGTAAAATTAATGTGGGAGTTGGATGAGGTGATTTCTAAATTCCCTTCTGGATCCTATGTTTCCAGGCAGCTCTACTCCCAAATCTGTGGTATTTGTGCCCCACATCTGCACTGCTGCATTGCTATTCAGCAATTGAAAAAAGCAGAAGTTATGGAAAATGTGATTCCTGACATCAATTTCTCCTGTGCTAAGTGAACCCAGGGATCCTGGGCCACTTAGGGAAGAGAGAAAATTGAACCAAGAAATGCTCCCATGACAACTCATTCTGTCCCTTTCTCAGACACAACACATCTTGTCTGGAGTTCTGTCCTTGACTTTCAAGTTCAAAGATAATCTGCACTATTTACTCGACTGTCTCCTGACAGGGCTGTGGGTGTCACCACAGTGAAAGGAGCTCTGTAGGCCATCTGGAAAAATAAACCAGGTTTCAGACATAACAATTTGGTTACTAAAAGAGAAAATCTTTGAATGCTACCACTGCAGAAAGCAAGAGGACCCAGTCTTTGGAACTATTATTAGCGTTTACAGATGTTAAAGCTTGTATTACAGAAATCTTTGGTTTTGAGTAGTTTCCCAGAAGAATCAAAATGTAGCCAGCAATGAAACTTTATAAAGTTCTCCTCTTGCTAAGAGACGATGGGTTCTCTCCCTGTCCATGAGAACCAGTGGGCCCAGGCAGAAATTGGGTTAGAGGTACAGCCAATTCAACAGGTATTTATTAAGTACTAACTATATATGTACAATGCACTATTCTAGGCTCTGGGAATACCAAAAATCCATCCTTGCCCTCAAGGAGTTTACGTTCAGGTAGGATGATATGACATTTAAACAGATAAGTAAATAAAATAGAATTTGAGGAGAAAGGGAATACTCAAAGCTGTTCAAGGCTTTCTGTAGGAGGTAGGACATGAGCTAATTGATTCTTAAAGGAAGCTACTTGATTCTAAGAAGTAGAGGTGAGGAAAGGAGGGAATGCATCCTGCAGATGAGGGGAGACCTGGACAAAGACATGGAGTTAGGAGGTGGAACATGGAATTTGGGGCCCAGGAAGTAGCTGGTTTGGCTTCAAAGGAGATTACCAGAGGGGGAATAATGTATGAGCATAAAAAGTGAGGCAGAATCAAGACTTCGAATGCTTTCAATGACAAACAAAGGAAATTGTATTTTTTTCCTAGAGGGAATGAGGAGTCCACTAGAGATTTTAGGTGAGAGAAGTAACATGCTCAGATCAATGCTTTAGGAAGATTATTTTGGCAGTTCTGTGGAGGATGGATAGAAGTGGGGAGAGAATGGAAAGGGCTAATCTAGTTGTGAAGCTCTTATAATAATCTAGGTGAGAAGTGATGAGGGTGAAGGCCATGTGAGTGCAGAGGAAGGAATTAATTTAAGAGATGTGGTAGAGGCCGAGCCAACAAGATTTGGCAACTGATTGGATGTGGGGGTTGAGGAAGAAGGAAGAGTTAAGGATGATGTTAAGGTGTTGAACCTGAGTGACTAGGAAGATGTTGTTAGTAGTGAGGTGCCAGATAATTGTGTGTGTGTGTGTGTGTGTGTGTGTGTGTGTGTGTGTGTGTGTGTGTGTAGGGGGAGGGAAACAATACTTTAATAGAACCTGATGGAGTATCTTTTAAGATGGAGTAAGCAAACCCACCAGCTTTCTGCAGTGGGAAGCCAGGGCTGCTGAAATGCTGAATCCACCCTCTAAGCAGCGGATAATTAATAACAACAACGACAGCTAATAATAATAATAACAGTTAGCATTTATATAGTGTTTTAAGGTTTGCAAAGCACTTTACAAACATTAACTTATTTGATCCTCACAGCAACCCTGGTGGTAGGTGCTATTATTTTCCCCATTCTGCTGATGGTAGCTGAAGCAGGCGGAGGATAAGTCACTTGCCACAGTTAGGAATTATCTGAGGCTGGATTTGTACTTAGGTCCTCCTGACTCCAGGGCTGATGTTCTGTCCATTGCACCACCTACCTGCCCCTTGAATACCTTCTTGAAATTATACTTAAGTAATTCTTTGGATCTCTATAATTTCTTCTCCCTTTGCTCCTTGCTTCCTAGGTGACCTTGGGAAAGTCACTTAGTTTCCTCATCTGCAAAACAGGAGGTAGTAGTCAGACTAAATGACCTCAATGGTTCTTTCCAGCTGTAAACCTGGATCCTGTGTTATCTTAATACGCTATATTCTTACATGAGGAGAGCCTCAGAAGTGGCCACTTTTCTGAACTTCTAGTACAGAAGTTCTTACACTGTTTTATGTCATGGGTCCCTCAGGCAGTGTTCTGGTGAAGCCTATGGACTCCTCAGAACACAGTTTTTAAATGCATAAAATAAAAACAGGACATTATAAAGGAAGCCAATTGAATGGAAATATAGTTATCTATGATTGTGATGGAATGCCATTGTGCTATAAGAAATAACAAGCAGGATTCTCACAGAAAAACCTGGAAAGATTTACATGAACTGATGCAAAGTAAAGTGAGCAGAACCAGAACAGTGTACACAGTAACAACAATGTCGTGTGGTGATCAACTGTGAATGACTTAGCTATTCTCAGCAATACAATGATCCAAAGGACTTATGATGAAAAATATTATCTATCTCCAGAGAAAGAATTGATGGAGTCTGAATGCAGATCAAAACATACTTTTTAAAATTTGATTTTTCTTATTTGATTTTGGGCTATGTTTTCTTTTACAACATTACTACTATGGAAATATGTTTTGCATGACCACACATGTATAACCTATATCAGATTACTTGCCTTCTCAATCAGGGTCAGGGCAGGAAGGAAAGAAGAGAATTTGGAACTCAAAATGAAAAAAAAAAGAATGTCAAAATTGTTTTTATGTGTAATTGGGGAAAAATTAAAAAGTAAAAAAAAAAGCAGAAAAAGAGAAATACAGTCATCACCATTTTTTAAAAGGTTCTTGAATCCTAGGTTAAGAACTCCTGCATCTAGAATCCCTTCTAGCTCCCAAACTTATGATCCTATGATCTCTGGGTCTGATACCTGAGACACCTAATTTCATCCTAGAATGGCCCGGACCTTGGATCTTTATTAGAGTACATTACCCTATTATGGGTTTCTTCCAGTAATTCAGCAACTAAACTTTCTTTGATTGAGTCCAAGATGGACTGGTCTTAGACCAAATTCTGCTCCATAAAGAACAATTACAGCAAGGTTCCATTATACAGTGTTTCCCCTCAGCCAAGTGGCTTGGAAACTAGGTCACTGGAAGTATTTTCTCACCTCTTTAGGAGTGGACTCATGGAATCATAGATTTAGAGTTGGAAGGGGCTCTGAAGGTCAATGAATTCAACCCTGTCATTTTACGGATGAGAAAACTGAGGCCCAGAGAGATTAAATTACTTGATCAGTGCTACAGAGCTGGCAATTGTCTGAGTCAGAATTTAAACTCAACTCTTTCAGTCTACAAGTCTAGCACCCTATCCTCTATCAGGTCTCTTAATTATAAGAAAACGTATCTAACTTTCTTTTGATCAGTACCAGTCCAAGATACCTAGAATGCTAGAGGCAGGAATGACCTTAATCCCAGCCCCCTCATTTAATAGAGAAAAGCAGTGTCTTGACAATGGTGGGACAGTTAGAGGCAAAGGTAAAACTGAAATTTACATCTCTTCACCGCTGGTCCAATGCTCTTTCTGTATGCTTCCACCAACTTTGTTTCAGCTTCAAGGAAACAACAGCGGTTTGGACCCGTAAGTATAGCAGGACATTGGATATATTGGCTCGAGTCTCAATTGTCCATCTGACTTTCAAGAAACTCCATGATATGATCACAGAATCTCAGAGAGGTCCTCCAAACTGCCTGTGTTTATCATGGTCCTCTTTGAGAATGAAGGACAAACAGCAACAACTATTTGTACAGGCAGACCTTGGTGAGGAATTGTCATTGTTTTCAAGAGAGAATGTTGGGACACTAATATAGTTACATCCATTTCCAGACTATGTTTAGGGAGGAAGTGAGAGGGTTTTCATGAGGGATCATGCTGGCAAAAAAAAAAAAAAAAAAGCATTCTGACCTCTCCAATCCTTCTCTGAGTTTGGACAAAGGACAGGAACTTCTACGATCTTTTAAATATCAGCTTAATTTACGGGCATTAAAGCATTGCAAATATTTGCTTTAACAAAAACAGGACCTGGGTTTGGGGAGTTGGGGTGAGTTTGCACATATCCTAAAACAAATGTTACAGCTGAAACATTAACTTTAAGGTTAGAGTTACAAGCACAGCTGGGTTGTTGGAACAGGCCATGAGGGACATAGGGTGAGGCTCTTTAAAGATTCCCTGTCTCATAGGGGAGTGTGAGAGAGGGGGAGTCAGCTTTGCTGCCTGAACCTTGCCTCTAACCCTGGCCAGTATTTGTCTGATAGATTGCAAGTTTCTTGAACATGGAGACACACTTTTGTCTTTGTATTCTGACACCTGTAGTGCAGTCACTGGCACATAGAAGGTGCTTAATAAGTACTTATTAATGAATTAATTGAATACCGGTATGAGTCATTCACATTGAATGAGAGAATATGGATGGTTCATAAAAAATCCATCTCTTCTACTGACAAAACAATTCAAAGGATGTGGCTGTGTGACATATGTCCCTATATGTGACATATGTGACTGTGTCAGTCCATATGGATGTGCCTCCTTCAGTTTACTCAATAGTAAAATAAGGGAGGGATTGTAAGCCTTTCCGAATCTAAATCTGTTGGTTTTATGATCCTGGTAAGCTGGTGGAAAAGGGAAGTGGAGTGGGGAGGGAAAGGTAGAAAGAGTGTCTGGGCACTGAGTAGACAGCATGAAGTCACTAGGTGCCTGGATTCAGGGAATGTAGAGCTTCCAGAAGAGTACTGAAGGAGGCCCAGAAATGGGAAATCCATGGGCATCCAAGGCAAATTTTTCTTATTACACAATTTTATTCCAGTCCAGCCCACAATTCAGACTCTGTTTAAAGCTGTGCCAGAGTGTGCCTCATAGAATGTTTCTTTCCATATTACGCTTATCAGCGAAGCATTTTGAAAGTTGACCTTCTTTGAACAATTTCATTCCTTTGAAAAACTGGAAATGTCTTTCCAAGGTAAATCTCTTTATTGTCTCAATTTTTCATAGAATCTTTAAGTTAAGAGAAGTCAAGGGTTTTGTCCTCAGGGAGGTAAAAGGTCAGAGCTTAGCTCACCCAATCATAGTTTCCTTGGGACAGAAAGGGCCCCAAGGAGCCCATGTTCCTGCTTTCAGGCAGGTCTATCCTTAAACCAGACTCATAGAATATTTGATAGATCTAGGAGAGATCCTAGTCATCTAATCCCAGGGATTCTTAACCTTGTCTGTGTCATAGACCCCTTTTGGATTTCTGCTCAGAATAATTTTTTTTTTGAATTTGTAATTGGAGAAAATGATAAATTTCAGTGAGAGGTTAGTGGAAACAATGATGAAAGTTTTTCCTTCATTCAAGTTCATGGACATTCTGAAATCTATTCACAATCTCCGTGTGTGTGTGTGTGTGTGTGTGTGTGTGTGTGTGTGTGTGTATGAACCCCAGATTAAGAACTTCTGATGTGGTTGAACCTTTCCTTTCATTTTACTTATGAGAATAATGAGACATAGGGAGTTGAAGCAACTGCTCAGATGTTAACTATTTCTACACAGCTAAAGAGAGAGGGGAGCAAGCTGGTTCTTTTGGAAATGGAAAGATAATTTCAGAAATAACTCATGGAATTTCCACTCTAGTCTAGAGCACAGGCTATTCTGGACCATGTTCTAAAGAGGTGCCCATGACATAGGTGGACAAGCTTTGGATGGTGAGTTAGGAGCCAAGAATTTGAGTTGATTCTGAAATTTAGAGGCAATGTGACCTAGGTGCTGGCTTTAAAGAGAGAATTCCACCATCTGATACAACTACTTTTGTGACTACGAACATTCCACTTAACTCCTCTGAACCTCAGTTTCCTCATCTGTAAAATGGGGTTAATAATACCTGTAGTTTGTGCCTTTCAAAGAACTTTATATACATTCTCTTACTGAGAGGCTTAGAGGAGAATGTATGCAGAGCCCTTTGTAAATTTTCTTTTTCCTAAAAATGTTTGCGCCTCCCAATCCCCAATGTCACATTCCACTGACTCTTTTGTCCCACAGAGTTTTGCAACAAATAAGTATAGTGAAGCAAGACAAATTAATACATTTACCTCAACTGAAAAATGTATTCCTTGTTCTGCACCTTTAGTCTACCATCTTTTTCCCAGGAGATAGGAGGTACGCTTTACCATCAATCTTCTAAAATCGTGACTGGTTACTGAAATGATCAGACTTCTGGAGTTTTCCTAGGTTGCTTGCCTTTACATTATAGTGGTCATTTTGTAAATTATTCTCTTGCTTCTGCTTACTTTGTTCTGCATTGGTTCATACAAGTCTGCCCAAGTTTCTCTGACCTCTTCATATTTGTCATTTTTAACAGTATAATAATATTCCATTATGTTCACATACCACAGTTTGTTGAACCATCCCTCGGCTGATGGTCACTTCATTTCCAGTTCCTTGTTATATGAAAGTATCACTCTAAATATTTTTGTATATATGGGACCTTTCACTGTCTTTGACCTCTATGGGATATATACCTAGTTAATGGTATTACAAGGGTAGCTAGGTGGCACAGTGGATAGAGTGCTGGGCCTGGAGTCAGGGAGACTCATCTTCTTGAGTTCAAATCTAGTCTTAGACACTTACTAGCTGTATGATCCTGGGCAAGTCATTTGACCCTGCTTGCCTCAGTTCCTCACCTGCAAAAATGAGCTGGAGAAGAAAATAGCGAACTGCTCTAGTATCTTTGCCAAGAACACCCCAAATGGGATCATAAAGAATCAGACATGACTGAAACAACTGAACAATAACAACAAAGTAGTATTACAGGATGGCAACATATTTTCTGTTTAGTGATGAATTTTAAATAATGATAGTGCTTATTTATATAGTGCTTTAAGGTTTGCAAAGAGCTTAATGAATATTATCTCATTTTATTCTCACAACAAGCCTAGGATGAAGGGTTCTTATCCCTATTTTACAGATGAGGAAGGTAGGCAGACAGAGACCAAGGGCCTTGCCCAGGGCCACACATGTATTAAATGTCTGAGGCAGGATTTGAACTCAGGTCTTCCCGACTCCAGGTCTAGCATTCTGTCCACTGTACTAACTAGCTCCTTTTCGGTCAATTCCAAATTATCTTCCAGAAGGGCTGGGCAAACTCATAGTTCCACTAATACTGGATTAGTGTTAATGTATAGCCCCCCCAACATTTGCCATTTTTGTCTTTTGTTATCTTTGCCAACTTGATGGCTATGAGATGAAATCTGAGTTGTTTTAATTTGAATTTCGTTTATTTTTAGCCACTTCTTTCAAATAGCTGCTGATAGTTTGTATTTTTTTAAATCTTTGCAAGTTTTAAAGAGCTATATATGTGTCAGCTTTTATTATTACAAGCACTATGACCTTGGGTACCTTAAGTGACCTTATTTAACCACTATGAGCCTTAGTTTCTTTATCTGAAATCAAAGTCAATAACACTTGTATTACTTATCTGATAGTGTTGTTGTGAGGAAATCCTTGCTATAATCTATGCTATAGATTGTTGTTATTCTTAGCTCTTCCTTTGACTCACTTCATTGCCTTGAATAATTCAATTCAATTCATTTCAATTCCCCAAAGACACCTTACCCCTGCAGGCCTCCCTCTCATATAGCTACATCTAATGCATTACTACCTCCCAGAGATGGCCTGCATCATATCAACATTTATAAAGTACATTGAGATTATAGGAAGAAAAGAAAGCCTAGATCTTTTTTTTCCCTTTTGTTTAAGAAACGGTGGGATGGGACTTGGCCTGGGTTAGGTGGTTGTTAGATGATGAAGGTGTTGCTGCCTATACTTTCGGTTGTACCATCTTTGCGTATATGAAGATGGCGTTAGGTCACTGGCAGAAGGATGGGTGGACAGTTTGAATTTGCTTTTTACTAGTGGTGGGGATGAATCCCACTTCACTGTCCATATTTTCTACACCTTGTCCCCCTGGGGACCTTTGGAATCCATTTGGAATCCATTTTGAGTTACCTGGTTGCAGCAAAGCGTGCAACCACGGGACAGAGCTTTTCTGCATACAAATCTGGCCAGAATAGAATTGAATTCATGCTTTTTGGTAGGCAGCATCCCAAATTACAGCTCTGACTTTCAACCTTATTGATATCACATTAAAAAAAATTAACACTATTAACCCAGATGGCATATTTCTCGTAGTCACTGGGTTTCCCTGACCTTTGTTAGGTTCATACCTTCTTTTTTTTTCTTCCCTTCCTTGCCTAGCTCTTCTTATTTCCAAGTGGGTTAGACTGGAAGAACTTTCTGATTATAGAGTCAAGAGACACTGGAAGAGGGTTAGGGGGAGGCAGTTTTGAATGACTCAAGTGTTGTCCTTCCTGGGAACAGGGAGAGGAACTTGATGACCTCCCAAAGTCTCCTGCTTCTGTGACTCTCCAAGCACATTTCTCTAAGTTGCTCATTCTTATATGGGAAAATATGTAGCTGTTTTGATTAAGGATCTCCCTTCAGGGGAAAATAAAGGTCAGCTTTTTTGTCCTTAGATCCAGATGTGAGCTCTGAGTCCAGATGCCTGCATTCTTAGACATTGTTCTGCCTTTCCCAGTAGAAGGACTGCATGACTCACTCAACATTTGGGCTTTTGCTTTCCCCTGTGGCTTCTCCCATTGGAAGTTTCACTGCCTCCTTACTGATCCTCCTTCTCCTTCCTTCTCAGGGATTGATCAGTTAGGACAGGAGCAGAGTAGTCTCCGTACAGCTGCGGGACCATGGGCTGAAATCTGGAATGGGTTTTCTTAGGTGTTGCCCTCAGCTCTAGCCTTGCATGCCTCCTCCCACCCTGGCTCACGCTGGATTGCAAGCATTCTTGGCTTTCTTTCTCAGCCGCTGGAACCACTTTGGAGCAGCTTGGAGAGTTTCTTGTGCCCAGCTGGATTGCTCTTCTCTGTTCCTATAGGCACCATTTTGCTCTCACTCTCTATTTTTCTGGGATGAGATGTTTGCTTTTGGCATCCCAAACCATATTTCTGGGCCAACTGAAGATGTAGCAGCCAATAACTCATTATTATGAGGAATGTTGTGGGGGAAAGGAAAGAGTGGAGAAATGGATTTGAAGAGAAAATGATGATAAAACAAATGACCTTTCTTCTTCTCCTTTTTCTTCCTTTCTCCCTTTATTCTATCCTTTAACTCTTTTCCTTCTTCCTTCTTCTACCTCTTCTTCCTCCTCTCCCCATCTAGCCATTCTCTCTTGCCTTTTTTTATCTATCCCTCATATCCACTCCCCTCCAACTGACTTTCACTCCTTCCCCCACCCCCATTCACCCATCATTCCCTCCCCAACCATCCTTTCTCTCTTTTCTTCCCATTTCTCTTTCTCACTTTGTCCATTCAATAGCTTCCAGTGTTATTAATGAGAATAAATTTTATCCCCTCCTTGCCTCTTTCTAGCATAGTTAACAATACATCCCCTCCCTTCACTCCTCTTGGGCAGAGTTGCTTCACCGTCATTGAATGATAAAGGATGTAAAAAAATTGTCTAGTCTAACATACTGCTTCTAGGCTACAATTCGCCAAAGCCAACCCAATAAACTCTAGATTGTATTTTTAAATAGCTCCCTTGAATGTGGAAAGAACATTGGACTGAGAACTAGGAGAATTGGTGTCTAGTTCTTGTCTCCAACTGGTTAGCTATACAACTTAAAAAATATCAAATAATGGGTTTGGACTGCTTCCTTCCTGATGGTCTTTAAGTAAACCCTGGATGATCAGCTCTAAAATGGTGTTCTTCCCTGCCCCAACTTAGTCCTCCTTCTTGCCTACTGACTCCATCCTAGTGGACTGGTGGGAAGATCAACATGGCTGCCCACACCACTAGTTTGAGCTGGGAGTCACCAATTCCAGTCCTTCTGGTGAGACCTCCCCAGGTCTGACTCTACATTCTAAAGTCCTCCAGGTCATTCCATTTGACCTGCCATTACGCTCTGCCTTTATGACACTGCCATGTGACCTGCTGATGCATCTATAGATCCCTAAGCATTACTTTCCTCCCTGCCACTTAACCCTTAAGATTTCCTCCAGGCCTTTTCATCTACCCTGTAGCTGACCCCTCCTCTATTTGCTATTTTCCCCATTAGAGTGTGAGTTTCTTGACAGCATGCTTTTTTCTTTTTGTAACCTTAGCACTTAGCTTGGGGTGCTTGACAGATAGTAGGTGCTTAGTCAAGAGGGATAGTGCGAAATAGGTTTAGAGGGAGGCAACAATTTAGTAAGCATGTACTGTGTTTTACAAATGTCATGTACTGTGTGTCATGTACTGTGTTTTACAAATATTATCTCATTTGATCCTCACAATAATCTTGTGAGATAGGTCCTATTATTATCCTTATTTTACAGTTGAGGAAACTAAGGCAGAGAGAAGGGAAGTGACTTAACCCAGGGATACACAGCCAGTAAATGTCTGAGGCTAGATTTGAACTCAGGTCATTTTGATTCCAGGCCTGGGATAGGCCTATAATTTGTATGGACCTGTAATTTCATCGGTATAGGGAACTCCCAGGTGAGGAAACTCTTCTTATTAATACAGGCAGCACCTTGTCTGTAATTTATAATCTTAGAGAGTTGCCTAAAGTACTGATGCGTTAAATGACTTGCCCAGGGTCATAGAGCCAGCATGTATCAGGGGCAGGACTTAAACCCAAGTTTTCCTGGTCTCAAGATCATCTCTCTGTCTAGTACCCTACTGCATTCATTCATTCATGATTCTCCAGATTTTGGTTTCCCCATAAATAAAACAGGGTTGACTGGGACTGATAATTAGGATCATAATATCAGAACTCAAAGGGACCTTAGAGATTGTCTAGTCCAACCACCTCGTTTTATGTGAACTAAGTGGGTGATTAGAATTTTTAGAGTTGAAAAATATCTTGGGAAAAAACCAAGGTCAAGTAACTTGTCCAGAGTCACACAACCAACCAGTCTCAGAGTCAAGCTAGAACATGAGGCTCTTGGATTCTTCTGGTTCTCTAGCTAAGACTTTCAACCTGTAGCCAGCAGGTACCTCTTCCTCAGCTCAGTGTGCTGTTACACATTCTGCTGCCTCGTTACTCCAAAACTACTGTGGTCCTCTGCTGAACTGATGGTATTTTGGTCTCCCGATGATAGGAATGGGATCTGAACCGAAAATACCATGTCTTTGGGATCTGGACCCCAGAAAGGAAAAACCCTGGCCTTTGCCACATGGCCAAATCTCTGGCGTTCCCCCTGAGTCTGTAATCCTATCAACTGACCTTTCATTATCGCCTATGCTCAATCTCCATATTTTCGTTACTCTTAACCTTGCCTAGCTCTCCATTATCTATTACCTCCCCTGTCCCCTAGCTACTTTTCCCTATCTAGACTCCATTCTCAACCTCCCAGTAACTCCCATCAAGATCCTCCCTAGAGCCCTCCCACAGTCTTTCTCTATATAAGGTCCATCTTGTCTCCATTAAAGGGCTCAGATTCTTTAAGAGTTTAGCCTAGGGCTTAGATTTTTATGATCTAGCCAATAGCTCATAAATGTTCAGATTCCTTAAGAGTTTGGCCAATGTGGCGGCTAATAAACCTTGCCTTTGGCTGAAAGGAGGCTTGGGTCGAATTCATTTGGGCAGGACCTGCGTGTAGTGATTTTGGGGTCCCAGTACCCCTAAACCTCAACACCAATATCCCACTACAGTGAATCCTGCAGGTTGTCACTAGATCAATCTTCCTCAAATTATTTCCAGCATGTCATACTCCAGTTCAAAACTCTTAAAAGTTTACTCATCTTTTACAGGATTAAAGTTCAGGCCTTCTACATTTCTTGAGGAATTTGTCATTCCTCCAAAAACACCTGTTCCAACTCAATTCAACAAGCATTTTATTAAATGGCATACAGGACAGAGTACTGGATTTGGAGTTTGGAAGACCTGAGTTCAAATTCTCCCTCAGATGCTGATTGGATGTATGACTTTGGATAAGCCACATCTCTCAGCCTCAGTTTCCTCATCTGTAAAATGGGGAAATAATAGTACTTACTTTGGGATTGTTGTGAGGATCAAATGAGAAAACACATGAAGTACTTTGTAAAACTTAAAGTATTATAGAAATGATAGCTGTTATTATTATTATGACAATGAGCAACGCATTGTGCTAGGTACTAGAGTTACAAAGACCACGTGAAACAGTCCCTGCCTTTAAGGAGTTTATGTTCTAGAGAGGGATAAAATATACAAATAGGCAACACAAGTGTGTAGTGTTGAGGCTGTCAGGGCTGTCGCTCTCACCTCTGTCTATGTGGGTTGGGGATATTTCTCCCCATTCTCAGCTCTCCTTGAGGGAGAGTTTTCTACTAGAATGAAGCCTAAGATTATGGGAAGGAAAATGGTGGAAGGCCCTACCTTCAGCTTAACTAGTCATGGCCTATCCTATAGCTGGACTGCTGACTCATTCACGGCCAAGCTGAGAAATCAGCTCTAGCCAGACAGGCTTACTCAGGGTCCTTCAAATGTCCCTGCCCCTTCCAGCCTCTGCATCTTTTTTTTTTTTTAAACAATAAATTTACTTATTTTTAGTTTTCAACATTCACTTCCGTAAGATTTTGAATTCCAAATTTTCTCCCTATCTCTCCCCTCCCCACACCACAGCATGTAAATTGATATAGGCTCAACACATACATTCATATTAAACCTATTTTCACATTAGTCATGTTGTAAAGAAGAATTAGAACCAATGGGAGGAACCACGAGAAAGAAGAAACAAAAAAAAAAAAGAGAGAAAGAGCAAATGCTTCAATCTGCATTCAGACTCCATGATTCTTTTTCTGGATATGGACAGTATTTTCCATCATGAGTCTTTTGGAATTGTCTTAAATCCTTGCATTGCTAAGAAGAGTGGCCTCTGCATCTTTGCCCTCCCCCTTCCTCCCACCTAGAAGGCCCTCTCTATCTTCTCCCCTTATTTAAATCCATATTATCCATAAGCCCTACTTCCACTTTGAAGCCTTCCCTCACCATTTCTGACCCACTGTGATCTCTCTTGTTTCAGATCACTCAGAGAACAATTAGTCTGTGTCACTCATAAGGTCTATATCACTAAATCAGGAAACTAATTAGGAAACATCTCATGCAACTTTACAGCTGGGAAAACTGAAGCTAGGAGAGGTGTGGAAGCATATTAACAACCTCCTTTTGATACAATTGAAACTATTAAGAATTAGTATTTTCTCCAGACAAAAACCCTTGAAGTTCCCTAAGGGAAACTGTCACAGAGGATATTCTTTTGGAGGGATTGTAGAAAGATGGTAGTGTGCTAAGAGCTAGAGGAGCCCAGATCCTCTGTAAATATCCTTAGAGCTTAGAATGCACCAATCTAAAAAGAAATAAGAATAACATGTAGATTTCTCCATTTAGGTCAGGGATCTGTGAAAGATCCCCAGAATTCTGTAGATCCCATGAGATAGTCTAAATGGAGAGCTTCATCTGCTTGCTGACTGATGTGGGAGCTAATGTAGCTTGTGATCCCCACATCAACCCCCCACACAGTGGAATTCTTCCTGAAAAGCTACCATGAATAACCCTGATCCAGGTCATTAAAGTGCAATAATTTCCCTGTAACAGAGTCTGATTGAGAATGTGTGTAGTTGTTGTGTCACTGAAATTTTCAATGGGATTACCATTTGGATTCTTAGCGAACTGCTTGTCTTCAGTGTTCCAATTGTCTATGAAAAATATGACATAGATTGGCCACTATGCTGGCACTGTTCACAGACCAAGTCAGTGCAGAGAACCAAGCAAAACTCCCTGGCATCACAAAGAAAAAGATAGAATAATAGCCCAGAACATGCAAATCCAACAATTACTACAACACCCTTTAATAATTATAACCATTGTTACTTGGACCTATGAATGAATATGCTCATTGTCAGCTTGAACCTTTATTCCAAGCTTTTTCATTTGGTTGGACTAAATGCCCTCCAAGGTTCCTTCCAATCTCTGGGAGTACATTGTTATAACTTTTAGGCAACCAGTCATTTTTCATGTTATTTTTAAACCAAAATCAGACTCTAAAAATGGGGTTAACATTTTAGCTCAGCTTATTATTTTTGTAGATGGTAAAATAAAGACAATAAAAAGAATGTGAAATCTCAAAAAATTGTGTAAGAGATCAAGAACAAAGGCTAAGATAGGAGAAATATCTCTTGCCTAGTTAAGATCATTGCCTTCCCCATCGTTTGAAGCAACATAGATCTTATGATCCACACTTAATAATTCAGAAAGAATTAAGATATCAATCCTAGGGAGAAAGCCCTTTCAATCCTTGAGGGGAGTGCTCAGAGAAGGAATCAAGCAGTTCTAGTTAAAGATTGGGGGCAGCTAAGTGGTTCAGTGGTTGAAAACAGGACCTAGAGTCAGGAAGACTCATATTCCTGAGTTCAAATCTGACCTCAGACACTTACTGTCTGTGTGACCCTGGGTAAGTCACTTTGCTCATCTGTAAAATGAGTTGAAGAAGGAAATGGCAGACCACTGTAGTATCTTTGCTAAGAAAACCCCAAATAGAGTCATAAAGAGTTGGACACAACTGAAGTAATTGAAGAACAACATAACAACAGTTGAAGATTGAGTGACTATTGCTCTATAGTGTTAACCCCAAATAATATTTTAACATGTTATGATATTTCCCTTATTCAAGATTCTTACAAATATTGCCTTACCTCAAATTGTCTTGAGGGAGAGATATGTCAGAAGGCATGGGGGGAGATCATATTCTACCAGTTTGTATATATCTCTCTGATAGAAATGCCTGAATATAAATGTTAAATTGATAAAAATTGTTTCTATGGGATGTATTTTAAACACAGAAAATAGTATTAATATTTTTCCTTGACGTAAATAAAGTCCAAGGCCACACAGATAGTGAGCTAGAGTGGGTCTAGAACCCATTCCAGCATTCCTTCAACTATTTAGGAGAGCAGTGAGATATAGTAAAAAGAGGACTGGGGTTAGAGTTCAGAAAGAGATCTGGGTTTGAACACTTCCTGTTTAACTTCTCTTAGCCTCAGTTTGCTCATCTGCAAAAATGGACATAATAATGCTCATTATACCTGTCTGAAAGAAGCATTGTGAGGAAAGTAATTTGTAAACTTTAAAGCTCTATAGAAATGGCAGGTAGTATAATACCATTTTTGTTTCTTTGCAGCTGAGTCTTTAGAATCTGACTGACTGATAAAAGTGAATGCTTAGTTGAAAAGTAAGCTCATAGAAGGCAGAAGCTGTTTTATTTTTGTCTTTATACTTCCAGTAACTAGCTCAGTATTTTTTTTTTGCGAGTAGATGCTTAACAAATGCTTATTAAGTTGATTTGAATGGAATTAAACCTGGTGATTGAAGTGAGCTAAGCATTGAAAATTTTGCCCTCAATTCTATCTCTACTCCAGTTTGGGGGGTGCGGGGAGTCTAGCTTGGTGTTTTTATTCTCAATAAATAGTTAATAAACATTTATTAAGTGCCTATTTGTCAGGCACTGTGCTCAGCACTGGGGATACAAATATGAAAAAAGAAGGCAGCCCCTGTCCTCAGCAAGCTTACAATCTAATGGGGAAAAATGACATACACAAGGAACTTGTAAGGAGAGGAAGGTCCCCAATGTGAGCTCATGGTGGGGAAATCAGAGAAGTCTCAGTATTGAAGTAGTGAAGGTGGGGATTGAGGAGACAGATGTCTGTGCTGAGCTCTTCCTTAAATGGAGATTTTGAAATTCTTGGCTTTGCTCTTTAATTAGAGGGGCAAAGGGTAGTGATGAGGTATGAATACTAAGGCTGATGGGACCTTGCAGAATGGTGGTTTTCCCAATGATGAGCTTCCAAGGCATGGTGGAATAGTTGTCATTGCTGTTGTAGTTTGTCCTTCTTTCTCAAAGAGGACCCATGACATTAAAGAGGTGATGCCATCACTTACAAGTGAATTGGATTTAAGTGAGGGAGGGCTGTGTGAAGTCACCAGCCTCACTTTCTTCTCTGGAGCCATCTGGGTCCAGTGGCCAGATATCAATCAAGAGGACTGGAGAAGGCCCAGGAAGCAGTGGGAGACCTTGGGCTTTTCAAGCTAAGGTCTTTAACAAGTCTCAGTTTGACTGAGGCAACCTTAATCACTGAGTGGATAGAAAGTAGTATGGCCAGGTGGGAAATGAGGCAGCATGGTGTACATAGAATGCTGACACTGGAATTAGGAAGACCTGTGTTCATTTCTTGCCTTTGACATTAGCTGTATGGGCAAGTCATTTAAGCAATTTGAGCTTCATCTAGAAAATGGCAATAGTAATGTCACTCAAAGGGTCATTGTGATAATTGAGTGACTACAAAGAAATAGATAAACTGGCTATTATTTTTCTCTCCTAAATCAGAAGTGTCATGTGTGTGGCCTGCATTGGCTAGCAACATTCCTGAGTGTGACCTAAACCAGATTAAAATGAAACACAATAGGGAAATATTTAACAAAATAAATAAAAATACAATTGAACGTAGATTGGGCCAGCTGGGTGGCACAGTGGATAGAGCACCAGGCTGGAGTCAGGAAGACCTGAGTTCAAATCTGACCTCAGACACATACTAGCTGTGTGACCCTGGACAAGTCACTTAACCCTGTTTGGCCTAGTTTCTACAACTGTAAAATGAGCTGGAGAAGGAAATGGCAAACCACTCTAGTATTTTTGCCAAGAAAACTCCAAATGTGATCACAAAGAGTTGGACATGACTAAAATGACTGAATGACAAAGAACATAGATAATATTAATATGTAATTTTCTAAGTCAATATGCAGGTTGCAGGGAGCCTTATGTATGGTTTAGAGGTCTTAGTAGCCTCAGTTTCCATATTCTTCAAATAGACCAAATAGTTCTAAGTACATCTCTTTGCATCAGTCCCATGCTCTTCATTCACATGGCCTCTAGCCTAGTTCAGGCCTTTATTGCCTCTCATAGGGATTATTATACACACACATAGTGTGTGTATATGTTGATATATATGTATATATATGTATATATATATATGTATATATATATACATATACGTACATAGATGTGTATCTATTGTGTAGGGATAGGGAGGTGGAACTGTGCTGGTGAAAAGAGGGGAATAGTTACTCCTCTCTGGCCCCACCTTAGTGTGATTGGTACTAATCTCCCTCAGTTATTCCCTCTGGCCTCCTTTTGGGTGTGATCCCTTGAGGAAGAGTTTCTTTTCAAACCTTACTTGGAAAGAAACTGTGGGAAAGGGGAAATGACTGAAATAATAATTTCAGTGAAGCTAATTATCAGCTCACTTAGAAACCTTT
Source organism: Vombatus ursinus (assembly GCF_900497805.2). NCBI lineage: Eukaryota > Metazoa > Chordata > Mammalia > Diprotodontia > Vombatidae > Vombatus > Vombatus ursinus. The sequence continues at coordinate 6,791,300 of NW_020954619.1, forward strand.
CCCCGCCAATACTGATAAGCCCATGTTGTATAACTGGTCTAGAGTTCTCTTTGGGAAGCGGTAAAAATATGAATCAATCATTTTCTCTTCTGTATAGTTCTGAGCCCCCATGCTGAGAAGGTCCTAGAGATTATTAAAAAAAAAACAAAAACAAAAACTCTCTCCTGGATTCTTTACTACTATTGCCTCTCCTTTGGCCAACATTTAGCAAACACACAGAGAAATTAGCAATTCAGTGGCTGACCATTTTGTCCCAGAGAAACCTCAAAATTGAAAGCAAAACAGACTCTAAAGAAAAAGCAATTGGGAAACAAGCTCATCCCCCCACCCCCATGCAGATTCATCAGTTCTGTTCACATCAGCACAGTTCCAGCCATGTTGTGTCTGTTCATGTGACTTACTTATCTTTTGTGTTAGTGACCCAGGTTTTGCTCCCCTGACAATTTTCTCCCAATGGTTGTGCTAGTGGCTGGGGTGGCAGCAGTCATCCTTAGATCATCCTTACTCTACTCTATCAGGTCACATTTCTACCTAAAGATTATTTCTTCATCTATCCTTGCGAAAGCCTAGAAGTTAATCTTTCAGTCACAATCTCATGACTCTTTAAGGGTTTGAGCAGAGAGTAACACATTGGGGAATGTGTCTGCCAGCAGACCTTAATGTCCTTTTGCTTTATAACCTGGCCCTTTTCCCACCTTCCATCTTAGAGTAATTCTTACACATACTCTTTTATAGCGACCATTCCTTCTTACACCTACTCTGTGATACACTGACACTGGCTTCCTTATTGCTCCTCACACAAGGCACTCCCTCTTCTGACTGTGCATTTTCACTGGCTGTCCAGTCTCCCATGCCTGGAATTCTCTCCCTCCTCATCTCCGCCTCCTTGGCTTCCTTTAAATCTCAGTTGAAGTTCCACTTTCTGCAAGAAGCCTTTCTCAGTCCTTAATCTTGGTGCCTTCCCTCTGAGATAGCCTCCAATTTATCCTGCATGCATCTTGTATATGTATACTTGTTTGCGTGTTACCTCTCCTATTAGACTGTGAGCTCCTTGAGAAGAGGAATTTTTTTTTGGTTGCCTTTGTTTATATCCTTGGTGCTTAGCATAGTGCCTGGAACATGGGAGGTGCTCCATAAATACTTGTTGATTGACATTCATCTGTATTTATTTATGTTGTATAGGTTGTATCCTCTTATTAAAAGGAAAGCACCTTGAAGAACTGTTTCATTTTTGTCCCTTTTTTGTCTCTAGGTATCCACTGCTTAGCAGAGTAAGTGTTTGTTGAATTTTATTGAGTTAAAGAGGAATTCCGAAGGGATTTTGAAGGTCAAATGCAGGGTTCCAAACAGCTATTTATTGGTGACAGCTGGGGAACAGCAAAGGAATTTAATTCAATAAATATTTGCCAAGTTCTTATAATGCACAAAGCACATTTTTATGGACACACAACTGGCTGAGGATAGGGAATGTGAGATCCCAATGTGTCTTTTCTTGTTGAGTTTTTAAGGAACATTTGGCTCAATAGAACTAACTGCTGCTTTGAAGGCTCTCCTTGGACAAATGTTTCCCACTCACACATTAAAGTTGTGCCAGACTCTGACTCTGTAACTGATCTGACTATAGAGATAACTTTGTTCAACAATGTGCTGAGTGTTAGCATCAGGTGAGGTATAGCCGTAGAGGCGAATGCTGGACTAAGGTGTTTGTTAGTGGTATAGAACTGGGCCTAGAGAAGGCCCACAAGAAGGATTCTTTATTTATGGAAAGGTTTAGCACATTCCCCTGTTTACAATTGACATTGTACTACTACATTGAGCCTCAGGATACTATATACAAAGTCTCTTCTGTATAATCCACAGCAATGCAAAAGAGATTGTACTATCTATTGTAGAAAAACAAAGTGGATCAAAAATATACATTATCCAGACTATGATGTGCAGTTCGATGGGTGGCTGCTTGAGTTAGTCCATGAGGTACAGATATCTTGCTCAGACATAGCACATGGACCATGAGCTGGTGCCAGAAATGAGTAGTAGGAGAACATCAGGCTGAATTGTTTTTGTGTAGTGCTTTCAATTATCCCTTCATAAAAGCCTGTCTCTTTAACAACAAAATTTTCCTAGAAATGGTATGTGGTTATGAATTATTGAACACTACAATCTTGGAAGAATCAAAATTACAGGTGACCGAAATGGCAAATGAAATATGTCAAATGAGATAATACATGTAAAGTGTTTTGAAAATCATAGAACTCTATATAAATGTCAACTATAATAATAATTATTATTATAGTGGGTATAAATAGTCTGAGGCATATTACCAATCACCATTTGTGTATAAGAAATAAAGTAAAAAATAAACTATTTGAGGATGGGAATTGTTTTTGTATCCCCATGACCTTTCACATAGTAAGCACTTAAGCAGTTTGTTGAATTAAATTAAGCAGTATTAAAGACATCATTAAAGATGCATTGACAATAAAACAAGATAGTCCAGGTACATTAGTAGCCCCACCTTTCTGCCATTTTTTATTTATTGTTATTGATATCTTTTATATCGCCTTCAAATCCAAATAAATCTCTCTCTTTTCCCCTACCCACAAGTCATGCCTTGTAATAAAGATTTAAAAAGAAAGAATTCAACAAACTAACCAACAGTTCAACAAAGCTAACCAACAAATTAGCCATGTTTACTATTGTATGAAATATTTCAAGACCCATATTCCTCTCTATCCGCATAGAATTAGTAAAAGGACTAGAGGAAGGAACTAGTTTGTTGTATTGATCCTCTAATGAAATTGGTGTCACACTAAATAGAAACAGAACCACTAAACCATACATGAGGATTAGGTAGTCTTCATGTTGACTTAGAAAACCACATACTAACATTATCTATATTCTGTTGTATTTTGATTTATTTTGTTAAATATTTCCCCATTATATTTTGATCTGGTTTAGGCCATACTCTGGAGGGTTGTGGGTGGTATTTTTGACACCACTGTTCTAATACATTTATAAAGCATTTTATGGTTTATAAAGTACTTTTCCTCACAACCACAGAGTGAAATAAGTAGTATAGATATTACTATTTCAATTTTGCAAATGAAGAAACTGAGGCTGGAAGGGAAGTTGGATATCATGAAGTCCATGCCCCCTCATTTTACACTGGCTTTTTTACAGATGAGAAAATTGAGGCCAGAGACATTAAGAGACTTGCACAGGGTCACACAGTAAATGTCTGAAGTCAGATTCTAACCCCCAGGTCTTCCTGACACGAAATCAGGTATCCTGTCCACACTGCTTCTAAGTTACTTTTCCATAATCACATAGGAAATAGACATTTCAGGCAGGATCTCTCTTGGCTCTGAGTACAACATCTATCTGTTATACCATTGCTGTCTATGAAGGAATTTTTAAATGGAATGGATAAGAACAGCCTAGAACAGGTTGTGTGCGTGTGTGCGCGCGTGCGTGTCTGTGTGTGTGTGTGTGTGTGTGTAGATAGACTTAGAGTTAAGAGGGAACGTAGAGCCCATCAAGTCCAACTCTCTCATTTTATTTTATTTTTTCGTATAAGTAGGTTTTTATTGTAGGTCCCTGTAAAACATTCACTCTATTTGATTTTTCTTTCAACAATTAAACCTTCATCTGACTACATGCTTCTTTTCGTACACAGAGGAGAGGCCTATCTAGTTTTAAAATATTGAGATGTTTCTAAAAGAGAATATTACAAGATCTCCTTTCATTTTTAGTGGAAGTTGCCAGGTCTTGTGTGTTCCTGACTGTAGTTTCTTGGCACTTGAACTGCTTCTTTCTGGATGCTTGTAGTATTTTTTTCTTTCATGTGGGAGCTCTGGATTTTGACTAAGACATTCCTAGGACTTTTCCTTTTGGGATTCCTTTTAGAAGGTGATGATTAGATTCTTTCTATCTTTACTTTGCCCTCTTGTTCTAATAGATCTTTCAGTTTTCATTTTTGATTTCTTGAAATGTGGTGTCCAGACTTTTTTTCCCTCTTTTAATCATGCTTTTTCAGGAGATCCAATTATTCTTAAATTAGTTCTCTTTGGTTTGTTTTGCAGATCAGTTGTTTTTGATAACATATAGCTTACATTTTCTTCTACTTCTTCAATGTTTTGATTTTGTTCTAACATGAGATTGTTCTTACTGTCTCATGGAGTCATTGATTTGTGTTTGATCTATTCTAGTTTTTAGGCAGTCCATTTCTGGGAAAGGTTTGCTACTTTTTCTTATGAAAATCGTTTTCCTTCTAATTCTTTCCTCAAAAGCTTTTATTTCTTTTTTTTCTTTTTCATTCATTCTTTTTTCTTTTTTTTTTTAGCTGTCTTTTCATTTCTTCTTAGGTATTCATGTAGTCCTTATGGAGAATCCATTTTTTTTTTCTCTTTGAGTCTCTGCTTGTAGTTGTTATGGAGTTAGATCTGAAAAAAAAAATTGATCCTGGTCAGTGTTTTCTATATTTATTTGTCCTTCCAGCTTTAGTTCCTGAACTGGGGCTTTGTTCCAGGGCCAGTTTTCATCCCCTGCAGTACTTTAGGTCTTGCTCTTGGACCTGGGCTCTTGAATTGATTTCTACCTCCTGGGTTAGGTCCCACTTGATCACTGAGGTTCAGAATAGTGGATCAGCAGGGCTTATGCTGGCATCTCAGGATACAGTGTTAGGGACCTCAGATCCCCTTTGCCTGACACGATCTGAGCTCTGTGGCACCACATTGGTTGCTGCCAACTGCTGCTCCCCATGGTTTCCAAGGTCCCTACCCTCAGGCTTTCTGAATACCCTGGGAATTTCTCAGGGGACTCTTTCATTCTTGCTGCCCCCAGACACTGAGAGTTACAGATTATACAGGAGTGCTACATCTGATCATTCTGGTGTTCCCTTTGCTGGAAGGGGCTTCATTTCCTATTTCCTATGAACTTCTTTGCTGACTTAGGAAACAATTCTGGGGCAAGAAGAAACTTACTGTAATTTCTCATTGCATTTATTATTATTTGGGTTGGTGTAAACTTCAGGGATTTGGGGGGAGTAGGTATGTGGGAGATAGTCAGTTTGCCACTGTTTGGATAGCCATCTTGGCATAAAGTCCATCTTCTTCATTTAACAGATGAGAAAATTGAGCCTGAGAAAGGTTAAGAGACTTGTCTAGGGTTTCGCAGTTATTAAGTGTCTGAGGTAAGATTTGGACTTAGGTCTTTCTGACTCTAGCTCGGGGTCTATCTACTTATTATACCGAGCTATAGAGTGGAGGCAGAGGAGTTGGGCTGGGAAGGGGATATGTGATTTGTATCGAGGAAGAACCACTTGTATGGATGAAGAAGTGTATAAAAATACACGCGGAGAGAGCACTGTGCTCAGCACTGGGTGGTGGTAATGATGGCAGAGAGATAAACAGGTATCTTTCTCCACTGAGTTAACCCTCTAGTAGAAGGAAGGAAAAAAGCAGGAGTAGAAAGAAACACAAGTAACTCGAAACCAAAATAGAGCATGGTAAGAGCCTAAGAAAAGATTGGGAGTTTCTTATGTGTAGTGTGAGGAAGGAAATTGAAGGAGGTTTCATGGAGAAGAAAACATTTGTACTCAGTCATAAAGGGGACCAGGCAGGAATTCCAAAGACAAGGTATGATGGTGGCTGGGAGCATTCCAAGAACAGACTGAGCCAACTTTCTTTATCTTGTTGACCTTCCCCCTTGCTCCTTTGAGATCTATTGTGACCCCAAGTGAAGCTGTGGCATTCTGAACAGTTATCAGCTGGTGGTGGCAGCCCGGTGATTAAAAAAGAGATTTAGAAAACAAAAATATGGCCAAATTTATTTTTTTTCTTTGTGGAGATGCAGAACTATGGGTGTGGGATGTTGTATATGCTTTCAGATCTAGATGATATTCTGGTTGGCTTTACTGAACTCTTGTTATTCTCTTTTTTTTTTCTTTTAATCCTTATTAAAAAGGATGACTCACTGGGTTGGTTAGGGGAAGGGATATATTCTGCAATGAAAGTGACGTAAAAAGTTATTAATAAAAATAAGGTTGAAAATAGAGAAGACAAGGGATGAGAGGAATCATAGGGCATCTTTGTGGTACAGAGCAGGGCAGGGAGAGAGAAAAATTTATGAAATACAGATCTAAGTATAAGAGGCCATATTCTGACAACCTAGAATAGCAGTAAGTAACATTGAATTAAATTCAAGACATTGGGATTCCAGTCCCACTTCTGTCACTTACGGGTTACTTGACCTTGGATAAATCAATTAACCTTGCTCAGTTTTCTCATCTATAAAATCAGGGTGATAATACCTGCCCTGACTACTTCAGAGGGTTGCTGAGAAAACCCTGGAAATGAGTCTTCTATGAGTCATCTATTACTGTATATATTATTTGAGGCCCCTTTTCTTTCACTGAGACCAAACCATCAAGTTCAGGTTGAGGCCAAGTTTGTGGGTAAGGAGAGGCAGAGGAAATATGCTCAGTTCCCTTTCACCAGGGCTAGAATCTTACAGCCCCTGTCTGAGCCCCAGTCTCCAGTACCCTCAGTCCTCCCTAAGATGCTTTAGGAGGAATGGAACAATTTTCTGTTGGCACTGGGATGGCTGTTCACTTTCAGGAGGGCTGAGGTTGCCAAGATGGGGAATAAAAAAATAAAGAGCTAAGCTTTATAATGGCTGGCCACTCAGGAAATAACAAGGGATCCAGCAGATAAGCCCAGTCCGGTCTGGATATTTGTCCCTTCTGAAACTTCCTGCCTGGCTATAGATGCCAGCTCTCCCCATGCCTGCAAGAGGCTAGCCTGGCCAGGGACTCAAGCTTTGAGTGTTGACTCTGGTGTCCTGGAAAGGATGAATTCACAAGTAAATTGGCAGAGGCAGAAATCAACAGGAACCAATAATAGCCCTGATGGCTGGAAGCATGCTTAGTCTTGCCTGTGCCTGTGATTTTGTGTGTACTAGCATCCTAAGGCCTCTATAGCTCCTCTCTCTCTCTCTCTCTCTCTCTCTCTCTCTCTCTCTCTCTCTCCTTCTCCCAGTTAACTATCCCAGCTATCAGAGGCAGAAAGTAGAGATAGTGGAAATAGAGTTCTGGCCCTGGAGTTAAAAGACCCACCTGTCAACTGTGTGACTATGGACAAGCCACATTACCCCTTCTTGGTCCTGGTTTCTTCATCTGTAAAATGAGGAAAAGGAATAAAATTTGTTCTACCCGACTTGGGTTCTGAGGCAAGTAATTAAGAAACTATATTAAATGCTATGAAGTCATGAATTATTATTACTAGATAGCCAAGCAAATTGTCAACTTGGAATTTGGAAGACCAAGGTTCAAATCTCCACCTGTCTCAGCAAGTCTCTTCTCTGTACCTTGGGCACCAACCTTGGACCCATCTCTTAAGTCATCACAGTCAGGTGGAAAGAACATTTACTTTGGATTCATTCATAGGACCTAGGTTGAAGTCCCAGCTCTGACACTTGCTTCCTATGTGATCTTGGGCACATCACTGAAACGCACTGGCTCTGTTTCCTTTCCTAAAAAATGAGGGGGTTAGACAAAATGGTTCCTGGAATTCTTTCCAACTCTAGATCTAAGATCATAACTGGGGTTGCCATCTGTTGGTAAAGGGAGTTTCCCCTATGCTAAGGGATTGGTTGAAAGCTCTTGCCCATACTGATGGATGCATCTAGTCACCTACTTTGTTGAGTAACTGTAACTATGTCTTACGTGTATGAGGGGATAGGTATGAGTCTTTGTGTAACCAGTTAGCTCAACAGGCTACAATCAAATGCTTATGAAACCAAGTTTCTGGGCTCTGTTACTACTTTGAATCATTTGCTTCACAAAGTAAAAAAAGCTATTCTCTGAGCAATCACTGAATGCCTAGTTCCAACTAGCTGTTTCATTATTATCTGCTTGTGGCTCTAGAAGGAACCAGACTAAAGCATAGGGATGGCTCTGTGAAACCCAGCACCACTACTGGAAAACCAACAACAACTCAAAGCAGTTGCCCTATTAATTCACACAATATCTTCTTTTATTAAGGGCAGTATGTTTCCTACGTATGTGTATGTTGAGGAGGACAAGTGAGAGAGAATAGCTGTTCTTAACAGAATCACAAAATAAGCATTGCTCCATTATTTCAGGGCCTAGAAGAAATCAAGAGTGGAATGAGAATCATTCAGGCATCTAAACAGCATTGGAGAAACACTGCCTCTCTTTTTTAGTCCATTTTGGTTTGGTTTTCACAGACAATTCTGTTGGTGCTCAGACTGGATTTTTGTTATTAAGCTCGTTTAGTAGGGAAGAGGCAGTGTGGCATGATAGATACCACTGGAGACAGGAAGTACAATTCTTGCCCCTAGCTCAAATAGCTAGGTGGCCCTCTGAGCAAGCATCTAATCTCTTCAAGCCTCTATTTTCTCCTTTGTTAAATGGGGATAATAATATCTCCAAGATTGACTTAACGTAGTTATTAGAAGGCTGAAATGGCATGATGCTTATAAAGTACACTGGAAACTTTAAAGTGCTATATAAATATCATTACTATTATTGTTATTATTATTTTTATTTAATGGAAAGTCAAGAGTGTCAGAAGCATCATTGGTAAATGTGGATGGGGCCAGTGAAGACTTTTAGAAAACTATGCAGAGCTTTAGCGGAGGCTTCCATTCTGAAGTAAGCTGCACAGCCTAGGATTCAGTCCCTACAATAGGAATAAATTTGTGTCCAAATTAATTTTTAAGCCCTGAAGAATCTTAGGCTAGGAGTCAAGAGACCCTGGCTTGGGTGTTTGCTTTGATACTGTCCGGATGTGTGACTGAACAATTGCTTAACATCTCCAAGTTTCAATTTCTTCACCCGTAAAGTGAGGGCAGCATCATAGTTTTGGAGCTTGAAGGGACTTTAGAAGCCTTCCAGCTTCACTGACTAATTGTTCCTTAGGCTAATGAGTTCTTAAATTGCTATTGGGTTTTGTTTTGTTTTTGTTTTTTTTTCCCCTGGGATTATTTGTTTTCTGTATTTATCTCTTTTTCTGGCTGGGATTGTAAACCAGAAACCAAAGGTGTGTTGAAGTTGATTAATACCTGCTATTAAGAGCTGGTTTTCAAATTTTCAGTGTGAGCATCTATGTCTTTGAAACTGACAAATATTATAAATCAGGGCTTGAATTATTGAATTGTTTTGTTGATTGTCTAGACTTAATAGAGTGATGGAGAAAATGAGGTATAAAAGTGTGTCATGCCATTTCTTGAGAGCAAGTTGTTAAACAGTTACCAGGACACCCCTGCTAAAACCCTGAGTACATCCTAGAGCAGAGCTTTTAAATGGATCTTCCCTTAGTGTAGCCAGTCAGTCAATAACATTAATTTTAAACTATTAAATCTTAAAGTGGCACTAAGCCTTTTGAGATACCTTGTATGGCACCTGGAGAACCTTAGGTTGTAGATCTTTGTTCCAATGACAGCATTTTTCCGCTGGGGGTGGGGTGGAGTACTTCTCTAGCCTGTCATCCACAGGCTGATACCTTGATACTCCTTCAGTCTCTGGTTCCCGAAGACTTACTGGGGCTGTCTTGGGTGTTAGCTACCTTGCTTATAGTGACAAAGACTGATGAACTTTTGTTACTTCTGGAATAGAGCCAGAATCATGGAGATAGAGTCATTTTGTTGAACACCCTCATTTCCACATGAGGTGAAACTGTGAACCTGTTTAAAACCTCCAGCCTCTCCATTTTGAACCCTCATTCTCTCTCCTCCGTTTCCCTGATGGAATCTGACCCCCCTCCTTCCCATCCCCCACTGCCAAGAACTAATAAACTAATTCACTCTAAGTTGTGAATGACTGGCAGTACCTTAAGATTTTATGTTTCCAATTCAATTAAATTCAACAAACATTTAACCTTTAATTGGGAAGGGAGCCTTAAGCCCAAAGGCTGAAGCTCTGAATTTTAGTAAACAGCCAGATGGCAGAGAAGGATTTGGAAGACGTATCTGGGCCTTCCCCATCTTGGAATTTAGTCACTATAGCAAGATAAAAGAGGAAAACGGTGGCAGAAATGACCAGTAAGGGCTACTATCCCTATGCCTGGATTGCATTCTTTCCTCAGTCCACCTCTAGTAGTACTTCCTTGCTCCAAGGCTCATCTCAGGTACCACCTCCTCCAGGAAGCTTTCTCTGATATTCATGGGTGTTAATGTTTCTCCACCCTCAAATCACCTTCTCTGTCCACAGGTCACATCCCCTAAGAGAATATAAGCTCTCTGAGGGCAGTTCTCTTTTTCTTCTTGCATTCCCAGGATCTAGCACAATGTCTTACACACAGTAGGGACTTGATAACTGTTTATTAATTGACTGAATGAATGAGTGCTAACTGGGGACACCAAGTCAGGAATTCATCCAACTGAGGAGGAGTGCATTTTGCTGAAGGATCAACTAGTTCCCTGAATTAAAATTTCAGTTTTCTCACACGTAAAATGGGAGCAAGGCCAATCTAGTTTTCAGGGTCATTGTGAAAATGAACAAATTGAAAATCACAGAGCTTCTTGACAAGTGAACCATGTATTTAACTAAATAAATAGTTATGGAATACTTACTATATATCAGACATAGTGCTAGGAGCTAAGGATACAAAAATAAAAAAAAACCACAAAAATTGACACTATTCCTTCTCTTAAGGAGTCTAAACTCTAATGGGGAGGGAAGAGAGATGAATACAAAATATACAGACATAAATATGGCACAAGGTTTTGTGTGAGAAGTACTACGCAAATTTAAGGAGACAGAAATCCCTTTCAGCTGCGGGGTAGGGGAAAATGGGGAAAGAAGCATCAGGGAAGGTTGTATGGAAGGTCATGCCTGAGTCCGGTCCTGAGGGAAGAGGAGGAGTTCAATGGGCAGGGATGTGGAGGGAGTACATCCTAACTGTGGGTGATGGTTATTTGGGATGCAGAGAGGAAGGAAAAGTTAAGAAAGGGCAGAAAGAGATTGGGCAGAGCTTCAGTTGGGGTAGAACATGGAATGCATGAATGGGAGAAATCTGAAATAATGCTGGACACTGAAGATGAAACTAGAATGAATAAATGAATGAATTAAAAACATTCATTGAGGACTATGTACCAGGCACTGCACCAGAGTGCTGGGGGGTCAAGAGTGGGGAGGTGCAAAAATATAAAAAGGAACGAAATTCCTACCAAGAAGAAGCTTCCTTTGTAATAGAGAGAGAGACCACACATAGGGCAATCAATTGATGGGAGTATCTACTGGATTACTGGGCTCAGAAGTTGAAAGGAGTGTGTACATACAGCCTGGTAGGGCACGTGGCAGAATGACCTAGGTATGTGTAGATGGCTAGATGGGATGTGAAACATGATTTGGTGGTCCAGAATTGTGGAAATAACCTCTGGTGCTCAAATAGGCACAGTAAGTTAGCGAGACTCAGGATCAGTGAAGTAATGAAACCTTCAATAAGCTTCCCACAGGAAGCGGGAGTGGAACTTGAGATGAGCACACACACCCCCTGCAGAAGTGAGAACAAACCATATATCCCTGTTCCCAGCTCCTAGTCCCTCCTAGCTGACTTTCATACGTAGAAGTCAGCACAGGTGACAGACTTCCCAGAAGGCCCACCACATGTTCCTCTAGGTAAGTTTCAAGCATGTAAAGCTTAATCTTTGTCCCCCTTCCAGCCTCTTTAATCAAACAACCAGTTTCAGCTGGTTTCTGACCCAAAGCTACTTTCCTCTCAATTTCCTTATATGGAAATATAATAGTTTCTTACTTCTCACAGCTATACTATTGCATGTCTAGTTAAGTTTGTGCTGACTTTATTGCCAGTTAGGACAGCTCAGCCCCAGAGCAAGAGTTCTAAAGCTGAGTGTGATGCGGTTTAAGGGTTCAGGGGTGCTGGGACCCCAAAATCACAATATGGGGGTCCTGCCCAAAAGAATTCGACCCAAGCCTGAGTCCCTAAACCGCATCAAGTGGGCTAAATACAAAGCTAAGAAGATCTGGAGGTCTTAGTGGATCACAAGTCCTAGGAGTCTCAATGATGGGGTTGGGATCTGGACCCCAGAAAGGAAAAACCCTGGACTTTCCCACAGGGCCAAATCTCTGGTTTGCCTGAGGTTATTAATCACATCAACTGGCCCTTCATTGAGGCTAAACCCAATCTCACAATTCTTTGTTACCTTTAACCTAGCCTAGCCCTCTATTGTCTTACCTCCCTATGGCCCCCCCCCCCCCCCCCCCGGCCGTTTCCCACCCTTAATCCTAGCTAGGCTCCATTCTCCCTTGGCCACGTGGTCCATGTCCTAAGGGTTCTGTTCACCCCAGTTTACTGGCCATTCCATCCAAATCCTCCTCAGACCCCTCCTCAAGTCACCCCAAACTACTTGGCCACTCCGAGATCCCTCCCAGTCTTTCTGTATATAAGGTCCATCTTGTGTCTATTAAGGTGCTCAGATTCTTATAATCTAGCCAATAGCTCACTAGTATTCAGACTCCTTAAGAGTCTGCCCAATATGATGGATGTTCTGATAAACCTTGTCTTTGGCTGAAAGAAGGCTTGGGTCGAATTCTTTCGGGCAGGACTCGCTGTTGTGATTTTGGGGTCCCAGCACCCCTAAAATCCCTAAATCTCAACATCAACAGTGTGATATCATTGCCCTCCAAAGCTAACTTGATTTTAGGTATGTTTGAGAGAAGCATAGAATCCCAGACTAGAAAGGAAGCTGCCCATTAGCATCTTTCTTATGGTTTGCAGATGCCTATACCCCTAATAAAAATGGATCCAAAGGACATCCTCGTACGTCTAAGTGGAACATTGTCCCAGTCTATGTTTCTAACATGGGCAACCTTTACACAATTGTACCATTGTTTATGTGGTTGTTAGGGCCAGCCCAAACCACGCTGGTGAAGTAGTTGGAGGTTTGTTTTTTTTTGTTGTTTTTTTTTATTGACTCCCACACTCCTTATCTCCCTCATTCCTTTCTTTTGCCTCTGGACCCAGGGCAGCCTACTATCTGGGGGTGGGGAGTTGATAATTCATTGACAGCTAGGTATAGGTTGGAGTGTTTCCATTTGAAAAGAGAGCATGTGGGGAGGAACCCTAAGGAAAATGTGTAGCCAAACCGTTAAAAGAGCCTTAATGACTTCTGGAGGGAAATGACAATGGAGATTTTGGCAGTAAAGATGAAATTTCCTACCCTGGAGCACTATGGGTGGGAAGATACTTAAATGTGTGTGTGGGTAGGGGGTGGGGGGTGTTGTTAGCATCCTTCAAATACCCTCAGAGTGAGCCAGCTGGGGCCATACTTGATCACTACAAATGTATGGAAAGGTGGGAAAAAAAGGACAAGAGTTCATTAGCCTCTGCCCAGCCCCATTGCCCCCTATGATTGTCGAAACCATGTGAAAAACCCCTGATTCTCCCAAATGTTCCATCTTCGAAGTTCCATTCAGTGGCCTGAATTTGCCCAATTTTGTAGGCAGTTGTTATCTGACCTTGCCGCCATATTGCCCCCAAAGTTTGGTTATTATATCTCTGTTGCTTTCTAGCCTCACCTCACTCCCCCACACTGCCAAAGTTAAGGCCACCATGCCTGATTGTCCTTTGTGCTGGTTTCATTCTTTTGTTATTCTGTCAGGTGAAATAGAAACCATCCAGTAAAGGAGGAAGTCACGGAATGAGTCATCCAAGGGCCAGCAGGTGTTCCAGTGTCCAGGGAGTGACAAATAATATACTACCTGTTTGACTCTATGTAGGGCTGCTCCCCCTACCACCCCAAAGCTAATGCACAGGTTTTACCTCACTAATCCTTTCCCTTTGTCTCTGGATTCTAGAGACAGGCCTGTATTCCTAGTAATATCGCCTTTAGAAAGGAGGCTTAATCAAGGTCACATGTGGAAATCAATGGTCCAGACCAGAGCACGGGTCTCTCAATACTTCCCTCCCCCCTAGTCTCCCTTTCTGCTTGATTGCTTCTCTGTCAAGGTTTACCAGAGAAGAGGTCAAAGTTTGCTGTGGATGTTGATACAAGTGTCTTACTCCCTGTGAGGTACCAGACACCACTCCCTGCAAATAGGGAGTGTGGGGAATTGGGGGATTTTTCAACTGGACAGAAGAGCAAATAACGGAGGTAGAAGAAAGGCCAGAATGCAGGCCTACCAAAGGATTGTGCATCTATTGTCTGAGGACTAGCACGCCTCTCTAGGTCTGGAGAAGTTCATCATCAGAAGGTTGGACTCGCTGCTTCAGAAATGTGGTAGGGCATCATTAAAAGATGAATAAAAGGACTGAACAAACGATGAACAAAAATAAACTAAAAATAAATAAAACAGCAATATTATTTTAAGAACAACTTTGAACAAATAAGTAATTTTGACTGTTATAAATACCCAAACTAGCTACAAAGGGCATATGAAGGAAAACATTATCTGAGAAAGAACTGATAAATAGAAGTATATATAGAATGATTTTACATGTATACACATTTGTGTGTAATGGTAGCCATTTCTAGGGCAGGGGAGAAGGAGGGAACAAAAGAAAGAAAAAAAAAGAAATGTACATGATAACGTTACTGTATAGTTAAAAGGAAAAGCAAGTTGTACGTAATAGATTTACAGTTTCATATACAATTGTATTTTTAAAAATTGTACTATATTATAGAAATTCTTATTCATTCCATAAATTAAAAGTAAAATAAACAAAAATTTAAAAAAATAAAAAAACTGGGAAAGGAAGGATCCTAGTCAAAGTTAGATGGTATAAATTTGTTGTGTAATTAACTAGTCAGCATAGTTCTTTAATTTCCTTCAGGGGCTCCTGTGTAGGAACAGAGATTGACAAATGGCAGGACTTACTCAGGCCTGGGGTTTAACAGTAGTTTCTAACTCACATTTATATAGTTTTATAGAGCATTTTCTTCACAGACACCCCATGAGGCAAGTAACATAGGTACTTTAGCATCACCTTTTTCTAGATAAAGAAACACAGGTAGAGAGAGTACAAGTGATTTGCCTGGGGACACCCAGCTAGCAAGCCCGTGGCTGGGATTTGAACCTGTGTTTCCTACTTCAAAATCCAGCACTCTTTACCCTACACCAGTCTGTCTCCTGCTAGAGCCACCGCATGGTGTGGCTACTTATGTGTTTCCTCGTACTTGAGGAAATAGATACCAAAGTTAAAAAAAAAAATGCCTGAGCTGGATACTCTAAAAATGTGATCCCTGCTAAAGATTATCTTGAGGTCTGCCAGAGGAGCGAGAAGGATCCCCAGTGACAGTCCCAAAGCACTTCCTGTTGAAAGGAACAAGAATGGCGCTCCTTAATAGTGGGAACATAAACCAGACTCTTCCAGGAAGGCTGAGAGGCGGGGCTCCCTGTGAACCACACTCCCAGTTTTTAGACTTAACACAAATATGATGTTTGTTTTTGGGACTGAAGGACAGACCCAAGCCAGGAAAGTGGCATTTCCCAGAAATCAAGGAACTGGCTGTCCTGCCAGGCTGTGTCACTGCTTTTAATAGACTAGTACCAGGAACAGTTCTACATGGATGCCGTTTAGGAGGGACTTCTCTACATGGTGTGATAGAGGAGGAAATGAGCATCAGTTTAGCTTTCTTGATTTGCTCTCTAGTTCTGTTAAAGAGAAAACTGTTTGTAAGCTCCCCTGTGTGACCTTGGCCTACCTCTCTGAGCCTCAGTTTAACTAATCTGTAAAGTACGGGGGTTAACCTAGATGGTTTTGGCTTTGAAGATGCCATGAGTATATTGAACCAGATTTGAATTGGAACTCCAAAACTTATTAACTGTGTGACCATGGCCAAATCATTTCACATCTCTGAATACCAGCTTCTTCGTTTGCAAAGTAGAGCTAGTCATACCTGCTAGTGCAGGTATAACTACTAAAAGGTTGTTGTAAGGAAAGTGCTTTGTAAACGTTAAAGCACCATCCAGATGAGATCTCTCCTCCTCCTCCTCTTTCTTCGTCTCTTCCTCCTCTTTTTCCTCTCCCTCCTCTATTTCCTCCTCCTTCTCCTTTATCTCCTTCTCCTCCTTCTCCTTTATCTCCT